>NW_004949107.1:1996542-2003746 GCF_000317375.1 Microtus ochrogaster
AGAAGGGTGGGAGGAGGGGGGGAAGAGTGGGAGGAGGGGGAGGGAAATGGGAGGCTGGGAGGAGGTGGAAACTTGTTTTTTTTTTTTCCTTTTCTCAATAAAAAAAAAGAATTAAAAAAAAAAGTTCTGCCTCACAATAATAGTACAAAAATGATATAGCTCAATAGTTGGATGCTGACCTATCGTGCAGGAACAGATTCGATCCTCTCTCTCTCTCTCTCTCTCTCTCTCTCTCTCTCTCTCTCTCTCTCTCTCTCTCTCTCCCCTAAACAACTGATTGCTCTCTGGGTTAAAACATCAACTGCCTGTTTTCTGGGTCCTAGCTCAGTGCCATCTTGTCTAACAAATTTAACTAACATGCTGGGTTATGAGTAAAATCAGAAATTTTGCCACAAATATAAATATTTCTTCAGTTCTCTTTTTGAGTTTTGCAAAATTAAAATTTAACATTGCTTTCAGGTTTTGCTTAACATTCAGAATAATTGTATGATTAATTATCTGATCTTTCCATGTGTTTTTGCAATCTTTGGCTTCTTTTTCCCCCTGTTAATGCTGTCCCAAGACATTATCTTGATAAGAGGCAGGTTTAGGGACTAATTCAACTTTATTATAATATATTGCTATAACTAATTTATTGTTTGCTTCCTCTTAATCTCTTAATATATATATATATATATATATTCTAAATTAAACTTTACTAACGATACACATAAAGGCATAACAATATTTGATATCTGCTTGTGTATCATCCAAGATTTCAGTCAACTACTGTGGTGCATTGGGCAAATTATCTGTAGACAAGGTGAGAGTCCTTACCATCTTTTTAATTACATGAATGAAACTTGGTTAGAGAATAGATTCTTGAATCTACAATATTCACCTATCAATGTAATTTATTTATTTTCTGGTAACTTCCTTTTATTTTCCTTCTATTTTACATTTCATAACATCACAGAGATTTTTCCTTATTATTATGCAGTTAGATATCAAAAAGTTCTTATTGATTGAGAAAAATAATTTGTGGTTATGTGAAATTTAAAATTTTTAAAATACTCATAATCTGTTTGATGTAAATGAGTCAGAGAAAAATCTAATGCCTACCTTATTACTAAATTATACATGGCAAATACACAGTGTTAAAGAAAAATGCATTTAGAATACTCAAGGAAAGGAAAGGTTGGTAGTGTTAGCAGGTCAGTTGATCCAGGACAAAGTTGAACTGCAAATGGCAGGGAAGCCACTAAAAGCAAACAAGGAGGACCCTGTGTTTGTGTTTATTCCCAAGCATGAAAAAGATTACAACTTGTGGAAGTACCAACCCCAGGTCCAGTCTCAGGTGCGTTTGTAGAGATGTGAGGTTCATCTCACTGTGGAGGGAAGCCACAATCAAAAGGTTCTTGTGGAATCTGGTTCTTGGAGAAGGACCATTGATGGGAGAGGACTGGCTGTAGAAAGAACACAGTATAGAGTAGAGCAATCTCATGGATGACCTGAAGCAAACCTCTGTCTGAGACCTCAGCTAGTAAGAGCCATTACAAAAGTAAATGTCACAAAGAATATGACCTGTCAGGGGCACAGGTCCAGGGATGCACCAGTGCTCACAGAGAAACAGAATGGGAAAAGACACTTTCCTAATAAGCCTGTTCAGTGTTTGGAAATAGCCCAGGGATTCTCAGAGCAACCACAAGGAAACTCAAAGTCAGGAGTCCCAGGGCTAATCAGATAGCTTTCCAAGTCTTTTACATGACTTGCTAAAGGTGATTTGAATAAGACCCCACATTGTTCCTTGTATTTTTTGTGATGAATTCTTAGGATTTCTTTCTCTGCAATTATGTATACCAAGCCAAGGAAATTTATATGGTCACTCCTCAAACCTAGGTAGATTTTAAATGCTTTCCAAGTTTATTAATTGGAAAGAGTTCAGACAAATTTAGCAGCTTGGCTTCATATAGATAAATGAAAATCAATACAGTTGTAAATATTATCATCTTAAATCCAAAAGAAAGAGAAATTGGATATCATAGGTGGACACTAATAGCTTTATGTCAGACTTGTGATTATAATTAATATGAATTTTATGAAAATGAATTCTTCCCATCAGTAATAGTGGATAATAAAATAATATGAAAAATTTTATGTCAGCTACCTTTTTTATTGCTATGAAATATACAATTTCCCAAAGTAACTTAAAAAAGAAAAGGTGTATTTTGCTATTGTGGTTCCCTAGGGGAATCCATAATGGCAGAGAGGCATGTCAACAGGTGCCAGATCAGGAAGCAGATAGAACACATCTCATCCACACCTAAGTTGTAGAAACAGTGAGAAATGGGCATGGGGCAAAGCTCTAAATCCTTAAACAAGACCCTACTCAGTAGTGGACTCCCTTCAGCAGGGCTGCACCTCATGAAGGTTCCCATAACTTCTTCAAAATGCCATAAACTAGGAACCAAGAGTAGAATATGTGACTCTATGAGGACGGGGCATTGCTTACTCAAATCACATCTGAAAGCAAAGGGGATATTTGAAGTTAGAGTAAATAAAATCCCACTTGAGAGTTCTCTAACATATGCCTGCACCCACTATCAGTTTGTTTGCTACACCATTGGTTTCATTCAAGTGGTGTTGTAGTCATATGTCAAGGGGTTTATCTCTTTTTCAAAATGGTTTCATATATGTTATTTTAGGATGGGGCAGAAAGGGTCAAATTCATAATTCAATCAAATAATGTACTTAGAAAATGAGTAAAGAATGAGGTTTCCAATACAATAAAAACAATCATGTCAAGAAAGCAATCAAAAGGTGAGACTGTATTACTAAAGAGTGTGTAAAAATTCTACATAGGAAAATATAATTTATGAGCCCAAAGTTTTATGGAGTTTTGAAAGGCTCTTGAACCTAGGAGAAAATATTGATAAAGTCTTCAGTAGATTATTACTATTATAGCAATAAGAACAAAAAATCAAGACACAAGGGAACCTAGAAGCCTGATTATAAACTTGCATATACCCACAACCCATTATTCTTCTACAAAAGCAACCATTTTTCAAAAGTTGAACTATACAAAAAAAATCAAGAGAGTATGTAGTTTATAATGACAATAAATAGACATTTGTTTTTATTTGAGAACCAAAAAGAACTAGAATAAATAGATATTAATACAAGTTTTATTCTTCCTATGTATAGGTGCATGGGAAGCTAACCTCTCAGTTTTGTTTTGATTGTCCAAATCTCTGTGAGTTTGTTTTCCATCTCCAACATGTGATGGAACTTAAGCTGGCAGATAGACAGTGCTTTATCTGGGGTTGCAGAAAGACACGAATCACATTCAAGTCTATCTGATTTGTAAGTGACTCCATCTGTGAGTATTAACAGGTAATGAAGAAGAGTCATGGTAAAAATCTGATAATTCCCGAAGCTTGGAAAATAATATGGGAAAAAATGAAGAAGAGTCATGGTAAAATCTGATAACTTCTGAAGCTTGGAAAATAATATGGGAAAGAAATAAAGTAAATATGAAGATAATTTAAGGAAACCGGTTCTCACGTATGATAAAAAATAAACTGACATGATCAACAAAGTTAAGAGGGACTTGTGACTACAGGACGAAATAGTGCTTCCACATAAGTATGTGTTTCATTGAGTACCACAAGTCCTTTCAATTGACCCATTCTTTAATAGCCATTTTGACATTAATTAAAATTCAAAACTTTCACATTTGCCTTATTGTAGGGTTAAGCCCGCCCATTTAGGGCGGGTTTGCCTGGGGCGGTTGTTTACAGATATATGGAGCGCAGAAGCTGTGTGCTCTCTTGTTTTCCTACCTCCTGTGCTGCACTGGAACTTCGGTTCTATAAGTTTTATTCAATCATTAAAATTGTATATATTCTTTAATATTTGCCTGCATTTATTCACGCCGGTACAGTTTATTGAGAGTAGACGTATGGTTATACTAGATTAAATTGCAAGGAACACTTAAATATCTTAGTTTAATATTTGGACTTTGTAAAATTAGTTTCTTCCCTGTAAAGATATTCACAAACACACATACTATCAGCATATGCAAAGGGATGATTGTGGCATTCCTGATAATTAATGAATCGAGCAATTGCTTCTCATACACATTACATAATCATGTACACTTGAGCACCAATTAGATCTGGATGAAAATAAAACATATATACCACATAATATAAAATTATATCCATTTTCTTTGCACTAACCTTTTTAATTCTTTATATTTTGTCACATACTACAATGGGGATCTTTCAAAGGTTTCAAGATGCCTTGAAGGCAGGTGCTATTATATTTTCACATAGGAGAAAACAGTGGTTTAAAGAGATGAATTGATATGTCCAAGTTCATGCAATCACTGAAATGGGAAATGTGACAACTATTCTGGAAACTCTGAGACAAATATAATATATAGAGACAAATAATTGCAAATCATTCTTTAAAAAGTTTATAAAATAAGAGTGCCATATTCTTTTGAACATATTGGAGAAAAATATTTATTCTATGGTCTAGTGCTACTAAGAATTTCCTTTGAGTCTAATGAGGAGTATTTAATTTTTGTAAAGCTGATTTTTATACATATAACACAAGTGTGTGTACTGCTGGTAAGGCATTGTGGCTAGAAAGGAAAGAAGGAAGTTTCCAGTTTCCAATACTGGTTGGTTGAATTCAGTTACACGAAATCTGGCCAAACTTATCTCTGAAACATTAAAGTCTATATTAATGCAAATCAATTGTGACTGTCAAATATTCAACCATAAATTGAACATGAATACTAAAACCCCTCCTTGCAAGTTTTAAATTACTTTGCAGAAGAGGAGAGACATAGATGTAGACATAGATGCCTACAAGGATATAGTGTCTTCTGTTAACAATAGGGAAATCTTGAATACCAATTCATGGAGACTGTAACATCACAGGAAAGACCTGCAAAAACCCAAGCCAGACAAAATACTATCTTGCAGAGTCTCCCTAAGCAAGGAACTATTGGCTTCCAGAAAGAGATCAAGCTTTCTCTAAGTGTTACACCAAGTAAGTCAAAACAAATTGTATTTGGAAAGTACAAATTGGTCTTGTTAAGGTTTTTAAAAGGAAAAAATTTGGATGGATAGGAAAGAGGGGTGCAGATGGAACCAGCTGGTGCTGAGGGGAGTGATTTTTGACCAAATGGACTGTATGAAAGTCTCAAAGAACTATCTACAGACTTTTAAAGATGTGATAAAACACTACAAATAAGCGTACATTACTATCGTTTTAAGATGACAGTTCTGAGAGCTTTTTTGAATAACCAGTTAACTTCCTGGGAGGAAGATCCAGCAAATTTCCACACATTGTACACAGAAATATAGAAAAAATTTAATATTTTTAAATATATTTGTGTGTATATACATACACACACACACATATATATTTATAGTTTAATTTTTACAAATTCATAATTCATTTATTTGAGTTTAAACTTTAAGAACCCTAACATTCTAATTTTTAAAATATTTTCACTAGATGGTATAACTAACATGTCATTAACTTATTTAAATTATATTTTATTTATTTATTTTTTTGTTGTTGAAAAAAATTTCTGCCTCCTCCCCGCCTCCCATTTCCCTCCCCCTTCTCCCACTCCTCTCTCCCTCCCCCCACTACATATTATAATCTTTAATTAGATGTGACTGGTAGCAGTTGTAAGTTCAAAATGCTAATGTTGAGCACCACAAGGAAGAGTAGCCAGCTATGTTTGAGGGCTTGTGACTTTGCCATTATGGTGACATCTGCGTTTCTCTCTGATTTTCTGTAGAGTGCTAGCCAGAGCACCAGTTATCTAACTGCATGCCTGATAACTAACTAGAAGAATTTTCACAAAAATATTTCTCCAGAATTTTTAGTCTGCTTATATAGCTCAACAAAGATAGTTGTTTCCCCAGCCCAGCCCTGGAATTTTAACAAAGAAGGCAAGCTTCCATCTAGGTTTTAACCCTGGGCATTGAACATCATTTTTTCCTTGCTTCCCACTGCTCCCATTGCGAAAGCCTTCATACTCTGCTACTCCCCTTCTGCTTTCTTATGTCTAAATTATTCACATTTTCATTACTTCAACATTCTAGATTCTTATTTTCATGTACAAAATTATTCCTGTAAGAGTTTTCTTTCTATACAAAGTGAGCATGCTCTCAACTTTCATAATTCAAGAAGTGGTCCCTTAGGAAGAAATGCTTGGCCTACACAATGAAGGTTAATTACCTTCTTCCTACAGAACCATTATTCTGTCTCATAACATCCTGAATGCTTTCTACAGCAATTATTAGCTTGGTTAAATTATAAAATACTGTTTAGTTGACAGTTTGCCAATGTGTGCAAAAATGCAAGAACGGGCTCCTCAAATAATAGATTCCTAAATATACTTACATTTATCATAGATATATGCTGCATATACACATTTATGTTATAGCTGATTTTGAATATATTTTGGCTAACCAAACTGCACACTTATGTTTATATTCATATATAACTGTATAGTTCTGCTTTTCTGAAGAATTCATACTAATACTATTGCCATGTTAAAAATTTGGCTAATATTTGAGATTTAAGTAAGGCAAACAGATTTGGCTCAGATCATGAAAGCTTGTGGAGCTGGTATTCTTTTACACAAAGAAGAAAATAAATATGTCTTTTCTTTGTCTCAATATAAAGTAGAAAAGTTTGGGCATCTTTAGAAATTTCATACGCTGTGCTGTTCCCATTCTATAAGCCAATTGGGACAGCAACAAAAGTTGCCTAACTATGAATCCCCAGTCCTCTGAAACAGCACTGTCAACATTGTATATACTCATACTCAAAGAAAATGATCTGGCCTCAAACACTGGTTTCCATGGCAAACAGCTTTATTTAATTAGCTTACAAACTCAAAGCACAAACTAATTTACCACAGTGACACAGAGAACCCACAGAGAGAGGACTACTGAACTTTCCTAAAGGTGAGATGATCTTTCTGGGTTCCTGATTCATGAAAGAGTCTGCAAGACATTCTTCAGGGACAAGCAGATAGTGACTGCCTTTGAAATTTCCTGCTTTGTGGAGATGTCTGCTGGAAACTATGGGCCTGTAGGCCGAAGATAGATGCCCCAACGGTACAGAGGAACTTTGGGTGACTGTCCAGGCAGCAAAATGTCTCTGTCATTTCTAGAGTTTTGGATTT
>NW_004949107.1:2003846-2012325 GCF_000317375.1 Microtus ochrogaster
CGTGTAATTATTTCGGGTAGAGCTAGCCATGTGGGCGGCCGGGTGCCGGGACGCAGCCCGCCGCTCCTATTTCTACACCACAGGAGTAGCAGCTGTCTATCAAGTAAAATTTAATATAATCTATGAACTGATTTTTAAAGTAATGGAATATTTACTAAATTTATAAGATGAATAGAGGCAGAGCAATGCATATATATTGCATTATTTAAGGAGTGCTAATAATTCTATAATCATTTTGAAGTACTTAAAATACATTTTTAGATGTAAGATAAGGTGACAATGAAATTATAGCAGGGAATTTATCTAGACTCATAGGAAAATATTAAAGTACCAATACTAAACTTTCATTTATCTGTCATCCCTTGTATAGAAGAAAAGAATGATAAACGATTTCAATGTACAAATAAGGATTTAGGGCGCAGTGAAGTTGAAGTTTCTTATGTAATGTGACATGACTGTCAATGCAGAAGCAGAGGACAAAGGATGATTTTCTCCCCAAAAGCTGGAGATGGCACCCAGCTGTTGAGTTCCAGTCTTAAGAATCTGCAGCAATGACAGTGGCATCCTAGTGGAAGTGTAAGACCAACCTTCAGAGTGAATGTTGGCATCGTATCGGAGTAATTTTTCAGTCGTGTCATTTTTACTAATGTTTTTAAATTAGTTAGTGAACTGTTCACATAGCCTGGCATCTTGTGTGCCACATTAGTTTTTTTACTTACTGTGGTGAATTAGATATGTGAACATTTTATTATTCAGTTTTGATGTGGGATTTCTTTCTGTATGATGTGATTACCATTAATGAATAAAGAAAACTTCCTTGGCCTCTTGATAGCGCAAAACAGAGCTAGGAGAGAAAAATTAAACTGAATGCTGGGAAGAAGAAGAGTGGAGTCAGAGAGGAGCCATGGAGCTATTGCAGGAGACAGATGTGCTGAAACTTTGTTGGTAGGCCACGACCTCGTGGTGATGCACAGATTAATGAAGATGGGTTAAAATAAGATGTAAGAGTTAGCCAATTAGAAGCTAGAGCTAATGGGCCAAGCAGTGATTTAAATAATATAGTTTTTGTGTGATTATTTGGGGGCTCAGTGGCTGGGAACTAACTAGCATCCTCCTTCTACTCAGTGTGTCAAGCTGAAGTTATGCATTGGTTAATATTTATCAAGAAGTGAAAAGCAGCATTTTTCTTCCCCACTTTCCAGGCACACATCCCATGCACTTCATTGTAAAGCTCAAGTACATCTCAGGAAAACATTTAGTGACATCTGAAGAACCTATAAAAGGAGGAAACTATGGATGAAGGAGATATAGAAAAGTCAGTAGCTATGAGTCTGTCTAATGAGTAGGTCATCTCATTTAAATTTTAGGGTAATTAGGAGTTATGAGAGTGAAAACAGAGTTTTAGAAAATCGTATGTTGTGTTCACAGCTCCCTTGCCTACCATGAGGGTCTCCTAGCTATGGCTGTCAGTTCTTGGAGGAAGTGCTACAGAAACTCCAGACTGCTGATCCCAGAGCATTGCCTTGCAATGAATGAGCTAAATAAGGAATAGATTACGTCAATAAGTTGGGAATTGTCAGAACAGAAAAATAGTTTACAGTGATTGGAGTACTCAGAACCATGTACAAAGGTGCAAAATATCCAGAGTGGGGAGTTCCTGATAATGCCTTAACCAGTCTCTGTGGGGACACTGCTGATGTGCACCAGATTCTAGTCAGAAATAGCATCTTAGGACTGAAGAAAAATATTGCAAAGTAAAACAGATACCAGGGATCTTCAAAAGAGCAAATAGCTGGCTGAAAGTGCATCCTATATGGCCTTTAGAACATAAGCAATAGCCCAAGAGCTAGTGCATACATCAGACTGGAACCATATAAAGGGATGATCTGTTGGGACTGAGGATCAGGAGTAACAAGCCTGAGTCTAGCTAGTCCAGAATTTCTGAAAAATGACAAACAGCACTAAATTTATGATGGTTTGATGGAGGTATTTCAACTTGGTACTGCCATAAAGGATACTCATATAGCCATTTCATTTTCACTTTCAGGAAAGTGGCCACAATATTCACTAAATTACAAAAGAGAAATAAGAACTCATTATAAAATTATGCTAGATCATATATACCAGTTGCTGACTTGTGTCCCCTTCTGGGCTCATGGTACTAAGCTATGCCATGGTGCTCAAACTTCCTATTTCTACCTGTCAAGTGTAGGGGTTGTAAATTATTCTACATCTGACTGAGAAATTCACTGCTAACTTTAATATTTTCAAGATATGATGTTCTACAAAGATGTAATTTCACTTTCCATCTACCACATTAAATCTCAGAATTTAAGGGAGTTACATTCTGTTGAAAAACTCTTGCCTGACTATGCCCTAGGCACCAGGTGAGACCCTAATATTTTCATATAAAATATTTAGAAAGGTCAGCTGAACTCAGATACTGTTAAGCATGTTTACTTTAAATTGGCATACCTAAATCACCAATTTTGGGTGCTGACAAGACTCTCTAAGCTACCCTCTGTCCCGTGTGTCCTTCTCCCATGAGAGAGCTTTAGAAACCAAAATATCATTAAAATTCATTCAGAAACCTTTTCACCTTTATAAATTTATTTTATTAGAATGTTTTAACATATACAAAGAACAAGAATTCAGAGACTTCCCTAGTTACTAGAGAAAAAGATGTATTGTACCTGTACAGCATTTAGATCTCCTAGGTACTTATCACAATCCAGTCTTTGATTAAGCAAGAACCAAGAACATCCCTGGGTTGTTATTTTCTGACTAATCACAACTATATGAGGATAAAACAAGTATAAACATAAATACATTAAATAGAAGATAATACTGATTTCATAAAAAAGTAAAACCAGATGTGAAAACGCAGATTAACTTCAGCAAAGTGATAGTAGCTCACTTCAATATTCCACTCTCAAGAGTTACAAGTCATAAGGAAAAAAACAATAAGAGATGCACTGGAGTTAAGAGAGATTATAAAACCTATAATTCATCTATAGAAAATTCCATCGAACACTAAAGAATGTATATTCCTTTTCAGCTGCCCATGGAAAATTATCCAAAATTTACTACATATTAAGATACAAAGCAAGTTTCAGCAAATATAGAAAAAACTGAAACAATAAATCTTAACATAATAAAGGTTGTATACATTGTACCTACGGCTAAGGTCATTCTGAGTAGAAAAAGGTATTCATACCATTTCCACTAAGATCAGGGACAATAAAAGGGTGATGATTTTCCACTCGTATTTAATATAGTATTTAAAGTTATTGCTAAAGTAACAGGACAAGGAACATAAGCAAGAAAAATTCAAAATGGAAAAGAAAAAAATTAAAGTTATTTTTAGATGATATGATTTTATACAATATAGACTCAAATTCTCCACCAAAATCTGAGTTTATTAATAGTTTAGGAAAAGTGTCTCATTGTAAAATTAATACCCAATAGTGAAGCAGTTTCTAACGTACCAATGAAAAACATATTACAAAAGCAATAAAAGAAACAATTCTGTTTTCTCAGTCACAATAAAAACATTTAAAATACTACAGAAGAAACTGTAGCGAGAAAATGAAAGACTTCCAATGGAAACTATTTGGGGAACTAAGGAAAGAATTTGAGGAAAACACTAGACAGTGGAAAAACTGCTATGATCATGAATGGAAAAAAATAACTACCAAATGATCATCTTTTTTTCTTTTTTTAAATTAAAATTTAAAATCATCTTTTTTATTTTATTTTATTTTTTAAATTTATTTATTTATTAAGGATTTCTGCCTCCTCCCCGCCACAGCCTCCCATTTCCTTCCCCCTCCCCTGATCAAGACCCTCTCCCTCATCAGCTTGAAGAGCAATCAGGGTTCCCTGACCTGTGGGAAGTCCAAGGACCGCCCACCTCCATCCAGGTTTAGTAAGTTGAGCATCCAAACTGCCTAGGCTCCCCCAAAGCCAGTACGTGCAGTAGGATCAAAAACCCATTGCCATTGTTCTTGAGTTCTCAGTAGTTTTCATTGTCTGCTATGTTCAGCAAGTCCGGTTTTATCCCATGCTTTTGCAGAATCATCTTTTTATACATACTAATTCCAATTCCCTCTTCCTCTATCCTTCTGCTCCCCACATATCCTTCCCACCCTACCCCCATCCATTCCTAAGAAAGGGTAAGGCCTCCCATGGGGAGTCAATAAATTCTGTCACATCACTTGAGGCAGTACCAAGGCCTTGCCCCTGTATCTAGGCTGAGCAAGGTATCCTTCCATAAGGAATGAGCTCCAAAGAGCCAATTCATGCAAAGGGATAGATCCTGGTTCCACTGCTAGTGGCCCCACAAACTGTCTATACCATGCAAATGTCACACACATTCAGAAGGCCTATATTGGTCCTTTGACGGTTCCCCAGTTGTTTGTCTAGAGTCAGTGAGTTCCCACTAGCTCAGGTCAATTTTTCTACAGGTTTCCCCATCATGGTCTTGGCCCCTTTGCTCATAATATCACTCTTCCCTTTTTATGTCTGGATTCTAAGAGTTTAGCCTAGTACTTAGCTATGGATCTCTGCTTCTGCCTCCATCAGTTACTAGATGAAGGTTCAATGATGACGATTAAGGTAGTCATCAATCTGATTATAGGGAAATGACATTTTAGGTACCCTCTCTACTAATGCCTAGATTCTTAACTGGGGTCATTCTTGTGGATTCCTGGCAATTTCCCTAGTGCCTAGTTTCTCACTAATTCTGTAATGGCTCCCTTATTCAAGGTATCTCTTTCCTTGCTCTTTCTCTTGTCCTTCACCCAACTTGAACTTCTCTATCTCTCATGTTCTTTCTGCTCTCCTTTTCTGTTCCCCACTCCCCTACCACCCTCCTTTCTCCTCCCAAGTTGCCACTTTAAGGAAAAGAGATCTTATCTACTGCCCCTTTGCAGGATCCATGTGTGTCTAATTTAGGATTCTCTTTGTTTCCTGTCTTCTCTGGGGTTGTGGACTCTATGTGAACTATATGGACTGTCTATATTTGCTTTATATAATAATAATCACTATGGGTGAGTACATACCATGTTTGGGTTTCTGTATCTGATTAACCTTACTCAGGATTTTTTTTTCTAGTTCCATCCATTTGCATTCAAATTTTAAGATCTCAGTGTTTGTTTGTTTCTTAATACTAAGTAGTACTCCATTGTATGAGTAAACCACATTTTTCTGTATACATTATTCAATTGAGGTGCATCTAGGTTGTTTCCAGGTTCTAACTATTACAAATAATGTTGTTATGAATATATTCAAGTAATGGACTTTGTGGGAAACTGACATACACAAAGTGGCTGTACAAGTTTGCACTCTGACCTGATGGAGGAAGGTCATTGGTTAAGTAATAAAGAAACTGCTTGGCCTCATAGGTTAAAACATAGGTGGGAGGAGTAAACAGAACAGAATGCTGGGAGGAAGAGGAAGTGTGCTCAGACTCGACAGCTCTCCTCTCAGGGGCAGATGCCTCAGAGAGACTCCATGCTCCTCTCTCCCGTGCAGACACTTGCGATGAAGCTCTGACCCAGGATGGACATAGGCTAGAATCTCCCTGGTAAGCCACCTCGTGGGCTACAGCAGATTATTAGAAATGGGCTAGTCAAGGTGTGAGAGTTAGCCTAGAAGAGGCTAGATAGAAATGGGCCAAGCAGTGTTTAAAAGAATACAGTGTCCATGTAATTATTTCGGGGTATAAGCTAACCAGGCGTCCGGGGTGCTGGGGACACAGCCCCACAGCTCCTATTACAACACTAACCAGCAGTGAAGGAGTGTTCCCCTTACGCCACATCTTCTTTACTATTAGCTGTCATTGGTGTTTTGATGATAGCCATTCTGACTGGTGTAAGATGGTATCTCAGAGACATTTTGATTTGCATTTCTCTGTTGACTGAGGATGTTGAGAAGTTCTTTAAATGCCTTTTAGCCATTTGAGGTTCCTCTGTTGAGAATTCTCTGTTTAAGTCTGTACCCCATTTTTAAAATTAGATTATTTGATATTTTGATTTATAGTTTCCTGAGTTCTTTGTATATTTAGGAGCTGAGCCCTCTGTCCACTGTGGGGTTGATGAAGATTTTTCCCCATTCTGCAAGCTGCTTTTTTGTCTTGTTGTCCATGTCCTTTGCTTTACAGATGCCGTTTCAGTTTCAGGAGGTCCTGTTTATTAATTGTCAATCTCAGTTTCTGTGCTACTAGTGTTATATTCTGGAAGTGGTCTCCTGTGCCAATGCATTCAAGGCTACTTCCCACTTTCTCTTCTATGAGGCTCAGTGTGGTTGGAGTTCTGTTGAGGTCTTTGATCCATTTGGACTTGAGTTTTGTGCATGGTGATAGATATGGATCTATTAGCGCTCGTCTACATATCAACATCCAGGTATGCTAGCACTGTTTGTTAAAAATGCTTTCTTTTTTTCCTTGTATAATTTTAGTTTCTTTTTCAAATTCAGGTGTTTATAAACATGTGGATTAATATAAGGGTCTTCGATTAAATTTTATTGGTCTACTCAACCTTCACAATAAACACAAACAGCATCAAATATCATAGGGTAACACTAATGAAACTAGTGAAAGACCTGTATTACAAAAACTTTAAGTCTTTAAAGAAAGAAATTGAAGAAGATGTGGGAAAATGGAAAGATCTCCCATGCTCTTTGAAAGGTAGCATCAACAGGTAAAAAATAGCAATGTTTCCAAAAGAAATATACAGATTCAATGAAATTCCCTTCAAAATCCCAGCACAATTTTTCACAGACCTGAAAAGAACAATAATCAACTTTGTTTGGGGGAAAAAAACAAAACGGAATAGGAAAAACGATTCTGTAAAACAATGGAACTTCTGGAGGCATTATAATTTCTGACTTCAAGCTCTCCTATAGAACTATAGTAATGAGCCGGGCGGTGGTGGCGCATGCCTTTAATCCCAGCACTCGGGAGGCAGAGGCAGAGGCAGGCGGATTTCTGTGAGTTCGAGGCCAGCCTGGTCTAGAAGAGCTAGTGCCAGGACAGGCTCCAAAGCTACAGAGAAACCTTCTCTCAAAAAAAAAAAAAAAAAACTATAGTGATGAAAAGAGCTTGTTATTGGCACAAAACAAATGTTCATCTTACCTAAGCAATGAAGAGATTCAATTCAATGCCACCCAACGTTTCAGGGATATTCTCAGAAACAAAGAAAACAATCTCAAAGTTCATATGGACCATCCTTCCAAAAATAAACATGGAAAGACAAGGCAATCTTAAACTAGTATAATACTACAGGAAGAAGGACCTTATTATTTAAAATACCTTATTTTAAATTCTAATTCAGAGTCAGAATTATAATAAATAAAACATGGAACTTGCCCAGAAAGAAACACAAAGACCAATGGAGGAGAACAGATATAAGTCGAACTATGTACCACTCTCTGATTTTAGGCCAAAATGCGAAAAGTGCATAATGGATAAAAGGCAATGCTTTCAGCAAATGGATTTAGGAGAATAAATTTCAACATGAAGGAAATAAAACTAAGCCTTGTTTCTCACACAGCACAAAATTGAAGTTTAAATGTACAATGGATATAATCATAGGATATAATACTCTGAAACTGTTCTAGGTTAAAGTAGTGAGTACACTTGAATTTAGGAGAATAGGTATGGCCTTTCTATATACAACTTCCATAGAACATCAGTTTTCAAATGGGATATCAAAATCACCTGTGCAATATAGGATATGGTCAAGTGAGTAAATAGGCAGTCCACTGAATGGAAGATCATATGTCCAGCTATATTTTTAGTAAATAAACACTATCTAAATATTCAAAGAATTCAAAAACTAAACGTGGAGAAAAACAATTCAATTTAAAAATAATAGTCTATAGAACTGAACAGAAAATTTTCGGGAGTAAGAAATACAAATGGTTGGTCAAAACAGTTTTCACCATTCTTAGCTTTGAGAAATGCAGACTAAAACCACTTTATGATGTCATTTCACTTCAAAAAGACAGACAAAGACCAACATAAAGAATCTGAATAAAAACACATGTTGGAGTTAATGCAGGAAATGGCAAACCCTATATAATGTTAGAGGAAGTGTGTACTGCTGCAACCACTTTTGAAAGTGGTATGGCAGTTTCACAAAGAATAAAAAAGGAAAAGAAAAAATAGAGATATCTAACATATGACTCAGTTATACTACTGCTGAGCATAAGATCAAAAAACTTATATTCTACTATAGATAAACGTTAATAGCTATGCTCCTCACCACTGTATCCGCTATTACTAGGAAACGATGTCAACCTTGATGAACAGCAGCTGACAAAAGATATGAAAAGTTTTTATAAGTATAATGGAATAATACTCAGCTATAAAAAATAATGGAGTAAGCCGGGCGATGGTGGCGCACGCCTTTAATCCCAGCACTCGGGAGGCAGAGGCAGGCGGATCTCTGTGAGTTCGAGACCAGCCTGGTCTACA
>NW_004949107.1:2012763-2029530 GCF_000317375.1 Microtus ochrogaster
AAAAAAAAGATCTTCTAAATGCTGTCTCTTAGACATGACACAGCTGATATACACATCAGCTCACACATCTGTGTGTTCTTCCACACAATTAAACTAGCCAAAATTGCAGTATGAATTAGGAGGGTATTTTTAAGGCTTCATGAATAGACCTGAAACTGTTGGAATCTGTTGTTGTTGAAGGAAAGAAAGAAGGTCACTTTTGTTCAGAGATGTGGTCAGTGAAGCATTCTCATACCAAATCACATATGGACAGCACTGATTGTGTTGAAGCCCTGTTGATTATGATATTAATGACATGAAACTACTAGTATTAGTAACAATAGCACTCATAATGAAAGACATAAACTCAAGAAATAGTTTGATTGTCCTTAGTATAATGAACAGGGAAGCAGTGAGGTATGGATACATTAAAATATATTCTATCCAAGTATAAGATCTGTAAAGGATAAATAATAATTATATATGAAGTTACTAGATTCTTGGATTCTTTCCCAAAATGAATGTAAACATATCTTTTACTATAGACAACATATATAAATAATATCATACAGGAGTTGACTAAGTATAGATATCAAAAATTTGGGTAGATGGTTCTTACAGGAACTAAATCATGGACATTCAAATTTTAATACTAAGGGAGAAAACTACAGTGTCAAAAAACACCTGACTATGCTGGAGGTTCAGTCTTTAAAGTGTAAGGTACACTTTTGAAGTCTTAAGAAATTTTGCTGGTATCCCAGTGTAAGAATAGAGCTGGAGTTACATGAAAATGTTATGTCATCTCACATAAATGCTTAAAACACAACTCAGTTTCTCTGGGAGAGTAGTATGCGTTTTATCCACTGAATACTCTCTAACCCTTGTTTTGTTATTTCAATTTTGAATAATAAATTTCCTTCTCTTCTCTCTCCCCACTCTCTGTCTTTATCAGTGTTTATATGCTTAGTTTACATGTTATATGTTTAGTTCAGGGTGCATTTACCAAATCTTTTACAGTAATTGTCTATATTTGACCTGAAGTGAAAATGATGTCATGATCAATAGGTGATTCCTTACAAAGCTAGACTGTCTCTTCAGCACTTCACAGTTACTCCTCAGTTGTGAAAATTTTATTTTGTCTAAGACAAATATCCAAATCCATCTGTTATAAGTATGGATGTATTCTTTCTGCCTATATGAAAAGTAAGGTATATTTCTCCAAACTATCATGAGCTTCCCCTCTGAACATTAGTAAATGCAAAATTATGTCAACTTTATATTATGTCAACTCAGCATTGGACAATGTCTTTACTACAACAATGAACTGAGTGTTGTTTTGAATAGAATTAACATGGAATACATGTAGATTATGTAACTATATAGAACATTAACTTTAAAAGGAAGCTGTGTTCGCAAATGTAGGGATAAATATTAAAATGCAGGTAATTGTCCTTCTACACTCATTGTTTAGGCAGACCTGTAAAGCCAGAGAAAAGACTGCTCTCAGAACGGGATTTCAGAACTTCTTATTCTCTGAAGAGTGAGGGTAGATACCTAGAGTTCGAAATTTCCCATTTGCTTAATTTAATATGTATATAAGTGTAAAATATCACCTTGTCATAATATTCCACATGTAATGAAACACATGTCTATAGTACTTATACTACATACAATTATAAAATAGTTATATTTTATAAAATAGCTCAGGTTTGCATTGAACTCATAATCATCTTTTTTAAGAAAAGACTATTCTTTACAGGACAACTGTACTGCACTGAACTATGCACTTCACTGTTATTTCTGTAACCAAAATTTATGTATAATTTAGTTAACATGAAGCATATGTCTGAACTACTTGGCTGTCTTAGTTACTTCTCAATTATCATGAGTGGATGCCATTACCAAGTCAATTTATTAAAGAAGGCATTGGATTTGTGTCTTGTTTATAGTCTCAGAGACTTCATCCATGGCCATCATGGCAGTAAGCATGATGACACACAAAAAAGCATGGTGTTGGTGGAGTATCTGAGAACTTACATATGATCCATAGTCATAAGGTAGACAATAGTCTAAACTGATCTTGACATGGGATTTTGAAACATCAAAGTCTCTCTGAGTGATAGACCTCCCCCAACAAGATTGTACCATCTAATCTTTCCTAAATAATCTAAAAAATGGGGCCCAAGTATTCAAATATACGAGCCTATGAGGAAGATTCTCATTCACAGCACTGCAGTTGCCTGTTCAGTCTTAAGAGCATTGGTGGAGGAAACATGCTCTGAGTCTCTTTGAGAGCAAAGACATTTGGCAAAGTGATCAAGTTCTTCCATTAAGACACAGGGAGAATGATTGTCAGAATAAAGTAAAACACCTGCCTACCATACTGAGTATATCCTATGAATATTGTTGAAGGTTTTGTATAACAATTTTCTGGGTACCTCTTAGCACTTCTGCTTTGGAAGGGCACAGGAGAAATTTGTAATTACATTCAGGAGTTTGCTTCCATTTAATTTCATAAAAATGAAATGAACTTTGACGCCATAAAGATTTAAATTTTAACAGAACACATAAAGTTTGCAAAATTCAAGGACAAGTCCTTGTCTATTGCTTGGTTATCACCCTCTTTTAGGTGACACAGGCAGCACACCCTGCCATGTCTCTTGTCAGTGTTAGTATGGATACACGAGGCATTTGGACAAACATTCCATTCCTCCTCGCTGATTTCTATCTTTTAGAGTTATTTGGACAAACCAGCTTTGTTTCTGCTAATCATTGTCTTAGCTGTCTGCGAAGTCCAATCCTGTTCCCATTTCCCTGGCTATGTTGTACAGTCAATAAGAAGAACTGTTGCTTCCAATAATCCCACTGTTGCTACTCACAGTCTTGTTAGCCTAGCCATTTGGTTTCTCTCCTTTGTTGTTCCTGGAATTCAAATGATAATAGCTCTCACTCAGAGTTTGCTGAGAACACAAATCTAATGATTCAGTTTGTGGGAACAAGAACATTAAAGGAAAATTATAAAAACTTCTCACACACATGTGATATGAAAGAGAAAAGAGGAAGAACAGAGGTGAAGCAGGGAGACATAGAGAAGAGTGGTACATAAAGCAGAATTAAGAAAGTATAAAAAATAAGGAAGTTATATACTTCAAAAGCTAATATTTTATTAAGTTGGAATGGAGGTATTCTGCTTGATTGGGTAAAGACATCCCCAGGAATTATAAAGTATAAACTAAATGTCCCCATATTGGTGTTATTGGACAACTTCACTATGAGTTTTTGGTCATGCAGGTACCTGAAAACCACCAATACAATACAGGTTATTGTAACTGCACTTAGTTACCCCAAAATAATTCAATGTTAAGACCCTATCGTTCAACATCACACAACACTATGGCTGTAAGACAAAAATAAATCAAGCTGGAATTGGCCTGCAAGCTTCTTCCATGCTGGATAGCATTCAAGGTACTTGGAAGCATCTTGAGGATTGATGGAAGAAGAAATACCTGTAGTATTACTCAGCTGTGGATCGACGCACTCTATATAATCAACTTTCCAAACAGATCTACCATAATGTCAAGAATATGCTATTCACAATCAAATGCTTTCTGATTGAACTGAAGACTGTTTCATGGGAGGGAATTCATAACTAGTACTATGTACTTTGTCAAAAGCCTGTTTCTAGGGAGATAATATGATCTAGTAGGGAAAGTCCTACCATTGTTCTGACAAATGAACAGAATATGTCCACGAAAGTGCCTATATATCCATATGTTGCTGCTACTCTGTTCTTTGGCTAGTGGCACGTCTTTTTGCTGTGAGTGACAGGTAAAGCAAATACTAGTAATTGGTCAAAGCATGGAAATTAAGTGACAGTTTAGGGTTGAGACCTAAATGGGACATCTGTTTCAACTCCTCACCATGAATAGTCATAGGACATCATGGAAGAGGGTCTGGAAAGAATATAAGGTGGAAGAACATGCTGGGGTACTGTAGAACACTCCTCTAGGCTCAATGCCACTGCACGCAAAAGCTTACATGAATTTGTTTGCAATGGCAGGTTTTAAGATAACAAGAAAACCAGAGGACAAATCTTACAAATAAATGATTATTATTCAGGGATTTAGAACCTCGTATTATACTTATCTAATCATGGTGCTTTATGTATCAGTTTTGATATCATTTCCTCTAACAATAAGCAAATATTGTTTCAATCCTCTAAAATATAAATTAAAAAATTATGCATTTGGAGGTTGTTAATTTGATATATAAAGTGCTTTTCCATTGATGTTAGAGCTTATTTTGACTAAATCTTATTTTACAAACAAATTACATATAAATTATATTTGTAGTCATAATTCTAAATAGAAATGTTCACATTTCTTTCTCTGTTGGACCTATAAGATATCTTGCTCATAAACATCTCCTGTAGAACATTTGAGTTGCTGATTTGTACTATCATAGTTTTTCCTGGGAAATCACTCACAGATAAATAAGATCATCACTAACAATAATCACACTGTATACATATACATACATACATATATTTTTTTCCTTTTGATAAAAATTTTGACTTTCCATTCCCATAATCACAGCACTTTCTCATCTTTCTACAAGTACACACTCTTTTATTGTAGTATAATACTATAAAATTTAGTCCTTTCTTAAAGTGTGAATGAGTGTTAACTTTTCAATTTTTTTTTCCACATTATAGTTTCTTCATATCACTATTGTAACAGTGGCCACATTCATGCCTGCAATTTAACTGTCTGTTTGGGGAAGTACTTCTCTATTTGGAACAATTGGAACAATTTTCACAGCTTTCTGTTTTGATACATGTAGCCAAATGGACACAGAGATATGTTTCCTGTTTTTTTTATTTTTGGTTAAAGAATATTGGTTTTTATAATTGCTATACTTTATATGTATATACTATATATAATATGTGTATATTATATATGCATAACTGCTTTACCACTGAAATGTATAAATCTTTCTTCATGACAATATTTTTTGTTTTGGTTTGGTTTTTACAGACAGGGTTTCTCTTTAGCTTTGTAGCCTGTCCTGGAACTAGCTCTTGTAGACCAGGCTGGCCTTGAACTCATAAAGATCTACCTGCCTCTGCCTCCTGAGTGCTGGAATTAAAGGCATGTGCCATCAGCGCCTGGCTCATGACCACATTTTTATCAGTATCTGTTGCCATCTGTTGCCTTGATGATTATCATTCTGATCAGGATCAGTGGAATCTCCAAGTTATTTTATTTTAACATTTCCCAAAGGAAATGTTAAGTAATTTTAAAATCATTTATTAGTCATTTGTTTTCAAGCACTTTACTAATTGAGCCATCTACCGCAAGACCCAGTAAGACTCCTAGGCACAGACTAAAGAGACTCCTAATTCGACTACAGAGGTACTAGCACATCCATGCTTATAGCTGCATTTCTCACAAGAGACTGGAAATCAAGCCATCTTAAATGTCTATCACAGATTAGTGGAAAATGAAAATGCCGGGCATATATTTAATGGAATTTTATTTAGCTGTGGACAAAAATGAATTTCTGAACTTTGGTGGAAAATGTATGGTTCTTAACAGTATTTTGTGGTGATATTTTGTTTGGTATCTAACAAGTAAAGCTTGCCAGAGTGTCAGAGTGCAGAACTAAGCCACTAGATAGTCATAGAGGCCAGACAGTGGTAGTACACATTTTTAATCCTAGCACTCAGGAGGCAGAGGCTGATTGCTCTCTGTGAGTTCAAGGCTACACTGGGCTACATGAAACTGGTCCAATCTAAAAGATAGACAGAGCCAGGTGGTGATGGATCATACCTTTAATCTCAATACTTGAAAGTCATAGAGACAGGATCTTGCCTATTCAGTCTGAGAATTTGGAGAGTTAAGAACTATAGAGGCTGGCTGCTCTGCTTCTCTGATCTTTCAGCTTTCACCCCTAATACCTGTCTATGGGCTTTTATTTAATAAGACTAATTAGGACTGTGTTACAGTAGCATATTTAATGAGATAACCAAAGACAAATATCTCATGTTTACTGAGGTACAGAGCACCCATAGTCAAGATTATCTGTCTGTGAGTGAGTACAGGTATGGCATATGAAAACAGAAAGGGCATGAGATGTATAAAAAATGTGGAAAAAATGGCTGGTATGTGTTCAAGTACATGTCGAATATAAGCAGAAAATAAGCTACAAGGTGGCAAAAGGTGACAGAAGAGGGGGAAATAAAAGTTTGAAAAGAACTAGCAAAAGCTAATTTTACTTAAGATAAAAATTGTTGGAAATTAAACAATGAAACATATTTCTGTGTATGCTAATTAATTTTTTAAAAATTAATGTCAGAAATCCTCTGAAACAGTTGTAATCATCTCTATTCTATCAGCCCTGTCACAGGAAACTCTTACCAATCTGTTGATGATTTTTCAGCTGATCATGTTGTGTCTTATGCATGTCTGTGATGAACTTTATTATTTAAGGTATTCAGACTATTTGCTACTATTATTACAGATAAATTTTCTTTTTATATGAGTTTGTAGTTTGCATCTACTGCCACCTCTTGTACTAAATATAAAGCCTTTGCTTTTTTTTTTTTTTTTTTTTTTTTGGTTTTTCGAGACAGGGTTTCTCTGTGGCTTTGGAGCCTGTCCTGGGAAGCCTTTGCTTTTAAATGTTAATGAATGAATGGCTTTAAAACAAAATACATTAGGAGAAGGTTGCAAAATGTTATCAAAGGAAATCTAAACTTCTTTTTACAAAATGTATCTATATATATTTGGTTGTATTTAGGAATTATTACATTTCGGGAATGATGGAGATATATTACTAATCTTAAAATTTTAAATATCCTAGATATATCTGAACTTAATTTCACAATGAAAGTAAAAAGAATAACTCTACCTGTCTTACACATCTATAAGGCTAAATATTTGAACTTGCTTTTAATGGAGAGCTGAAGTCATTACAGACCAAAATGAACTTGTTTGGGGCTATTTTTCAACCCTTTGAAGGAATTCACTACCCACATCTGTGTGATCTAATATCATAACTTTAAAATATGTTCTTAGAATAAAGAAGTTCCACCAATCCTAAAGCTAAGGAAATCATAAGATAGAACCTGAAAATACCAGCAGAATTTTGCTCAGTTTTTCTGTAACCCATATACCTGTTGTCCCTATCAATAAGCTTGGTATACAGGTTGATTTATTACTTTTGCTGTTCTGTGAGAAATAACATTGCATGCAATGACTTCTGTGGTGCATAATAGCAATGGGAAAATCATGACTCTTTATTTCCAGGCTATGGTGACTCACAGTCAGATTCAACATAAACTATCTCTTTAAGCCTGAGGAGATGAGATCAGTGATTTTGTATCAACATGCAAAACACAAAGAAAATAAAACTTTAATTAAGGCATTGTTCAGAGTCATCTGGAGGGAAGACAGGTGATATTATTAAAACTAAATAAAGGTGGAAGTTGTATGCTTAAACTTTTCTAATCTTACATACTTTACAAAGACATTGAATAAGATAATTTCTGCTGTGGGTTAATGCTCTTATACACTGTAAAGATTTTCACTCATGTTGGTTAATGAAACATTGATTGGCCAGTAGCCAGGCAGGAAATATAGGAAGGATGACTAGACTAAGAATTCTGGGCAGAGGAAAGGCAGAGAGTCTGTTATCAATCAGAAGCAGAGGAAGCAAGATGAGAATACCTTACTAAAGAAGGTAACAAGCCACGTAACTAAACAGAGATAAAAATTTGGGGTTAATTTAAGTTGTAAGAGGTAGTTAGCAAAAAGCATGAACAACATGTCAAACAGATTATAATTAATATAAGCCTCTGTATGTTTATTTAAGACTGAATGACTTCAGGAGCTGATAGGACAGGAACTTTTGTCTAAAAACTTCACTAAACATGGATAGACCAATATACTTTTGGGCTTGAAAACTTGCAGGCTGAAGTCAAGTATAAATATAAATTTCATTGATGACTAAAGATGTTGAACATTTCCTTAAGTGTCTTTCAGCCACTTTAGATTCCTCTGTTGAGAGTTCTCTGTTCAGGTTTATACTCCAATTTTTTATTTGATTATTTGTGGGGTTTTTTTTGATGACCAATTTCCTGAGTTCTTTGTATATTTTGAAGAACAGACCTCTGTCTGATGTGGGGTTAGTGAAGAGTTTTTCCCATTCCGTAGACTGTCATTTTGTCTTGTTGACCCTGTCCTTAATTTACAGTAGCTTTTCAATTTCTGGAAATGCAAATCAAAAATACTCTAATATTCCATCTTACACCTGTAAGAATGGCCAAGATCAAAAATACTGATGACAACTTATGCTAAAGAGATTATGGGGTAAAGGGAATACTCCTGCATTGCAAGCTGGTGGGAATACAAGCTGGCACCTTTGGATGTCAGTGTGGTGATTTCTCAGAAATTAGGAAACAACCTTCCTCAAGAACCAATAATATCACTTTTTGGGCATATATCCAAAGGATGCTCAGTTGTGCCACAAGGACATGTGCTCAACTATGTTTAAAGCAGCATTGTTTGTCATATCCAGAACCTGGAAACAACCTAAATGCCCCTCTACTGAGGAATGGAGAAGGAAAACGTGTTACATTACACAATGGAGTACTATACAGCAGAAAAATAGCAACTTGAATTTTGCAGGCAAATGGGTGGAGCCAGACCCAGAAAAACAATTATCACATGTACTAACTCATAACTGGTTTTTAAACATAAAGCAAAGAAAACCAGTCCACAAATCACAATCCCAGAGAATTTAGACAACAATGAGGACCATAAGAGAGACATACATAGATCTAATCTACATGGAAAACAGAAAAAGACAAGATCACCTGAGTAAATTAGGGCCATGGGGACCTTGGGAGAGGGTTTAAGGGGGAGGGGATCAGAGAAAAATATAGAGTTCAATAAAAAATCAATAAAAGAAAATGTAAATTTTTAAAAACTATATCAATGCAAACTAGTCAGTGTGAATATATAACTAATGTCTTTAATTCATTACATATAGATTTATACCTTATGGTGTTAAGGCATAAAAAGAAACTGCCTTTTACAATGATAATTTTACATTGAACTAACTTCATACTTGTATTCCACTGAATATCTGTGAAAGAGCATGTTGCTTTGTATGTGACTTGCTGTGAAAACTAGCTGAAGAGGACAGAAAGATCTAAACGGGAATAACCGGAAATCTTTAAGCTACTGTAATTTGTGCTTCTAAAGGCATAAGGAAGCTGGTCCTTGCTAGAAATACTTGCCCATATGTTTAATGAATCTCCGTTCCTGCATACCTGAGATAGGAAATCTACTGGGAATAAGTGCTTGTTGCCCAAGAAACCCCAATTCCCTCTTCCCCACATCACTGCGTTTTCTTGCCCCTAAGTTTCAGTCTCTGTGATTTGTGGTGATGCCTCCTAATTATCATTTTGCTCTTCCACTTACACTGATTAGAAGTAGGAGAGTGTGTTGCATTTGTATATTATATGCACAACAACTAAATTACTACTTCACTACTTACTAAAACTAGTGAAATACTTTCTTTGCCAAATTCTTTTTTACTTAAACTTTTATGCCAACAAAAATAATTTTGCTCAGTAGAACACTTTACAAGTAATCTCAATGATGTAGTTAGTTAAGACAAGTTAGCAGAGACCTAGGTAAGACTAAAAATGGCCAAGTAATTTTCACAGGGTTAGAGTTGAGTGAAAACAGCATAGCCCTTTCAGGGAGAATAGAAGTTGGCAAAAAGATAATCTCTCATTTGGACTACTTAATATGTGTAGGGATGCATTTCCATCAACAAATCTCTGGCATTGGTTTCTATTGATTGAATACTACACAGCAACACAAAGTTGGCACAGGACTGTGTGGAAAGGTTTTGTAAGTTGACCCATGGAGAACTCTTCATTCCCCATACAGTAGTAACTCCGTATTGTGAGCATGAAAAATGTTGAATCATACAGAAGGGACTGCCTAGTCTTGGGCAGTAGAACTATTGCTAATTCATAGAAGCTATCTGGAAAAACAGCTCAGGCAAATGACAAAACTGATGGTTCTGTCCCTTTAAGGACAACTGAGATGCTGGTAGTTCTGAATTTCTAATGATGCACAACAGATATCACATGCAAAACTGGCTTCCATTAAAAAGAAGTTTAAAGGTCAAGAGACTTGTGGAGTCTCTTGTTTTTGGAACAGAATCAAGTACCAAACTGAGGCCTGGAATGAATGATAGCAGTAAGCAGCATAATGATGTACCCAAGTAGGTAAGGCAAGCCAGGGAAGCTGACAAGGCTGGTAACCTTGAAACCTAGATACTGATCTAGATATTTAGATATCTTCTAAAATTGCAACTCCTAGAAACACTGAGCCCCACCTCACCCACAGACCCTAATCTCCACTGTTCCTAACTAGCTGTCCCACCTTGGTGACCTGGAAGATTATATTTCCCTGTGCTGTATAAAGAAAGCTAACAGGATTATGCTAAGGATTAAGTCCAAGATCAGCTATCACCGATCATAGATCATGATGGGCATGAAAACAGTGAAAGAGAATGAAGCTATGATCATTCTTATGTTCCATTCTACTTTGCAGGTTTTTAGTTACCTACATATAGTTAACCACAGTTCAGAAAACTGAATTGAAAATTATAGCAATAATCATAGATAGCATTTTTTAAATCTTTTCATAGTGGATTCTTATAATTGCTCATTTCACCAGTAAATGTTGCTACTAATTTGAGTAGATGATTATGTTCAGCTTATAAATTAACTTTTTCATAGGTTGTACGAAGACAGAAGATACTGGATGTATAAGATAAACTACACTCTATAGCCCCCAAACTTCACTGGGACTTTGAAAATGTATCTTGCCAAAGAATATGGAAAAAAATGTGCCTATAGAGAAGTTTTTAGGATATTGGAGAAGGCAGTGATCAAAGCAGCCATGCATAAATGACTGAATTGATGGCAGGTGTTAGGTGCAAGACTAGAGACTGAGAGAAATTGAACTTTTGATATGCTACTGGAGGCCACACTACAGTATGGTCTCCAGGATTTAGGGGCAACAAACTCTCCAAAACTATAGTGATGGCTTTGGAAGGACACTTGAATCACTTGGGCATTGTCCACTATATGCCAGAAATATGATTTGAAAAGCAGAATTTGGAGGTCCAACATTTATATTCCACATAGTAGTAGAGGCGAGTTGGCAGCATCACACGCTAGACCTGATCTTACCATCAATCATGACCAGAACCATGGCACATCGACATGAGCACTGAGCATCTATGGTCAAGCAATGCCAGTGCTTCCTAAAAGAGCTGGAAATGTACCTATAGCACTGATTTGGAAGGTGACTGCATTTGAGACTTTCTGCTCAGAATACTTTTATCCACCATTCTTTACAGGGGAGAAGCATACTGTCTTTACATCAATTCCTTTCCTTCTCTTTTCCCCTTTTATTTGGTATTTCTCAAAATAAATTTTTTGCATGTGAGCTCCCATCTTATGTGCATGCTGCTCAGTGAGGAAACATGTTGTGGGACATTTGCCTCCACATCTTACTTTTTTCTTTCCAGATTTACTTCTAAATGTTGAACCAAGACAGGAGCAGCCTCACACAACATAGTTGTTGAGTTGTTCCATTTAAGAATCATCTCTTGAAAGCTATTCTCTAGTGAATTCAAAATGTCTGATTTTCTGGACAAGAATACTGGTTATTCTTTACTTTTTCACTATTATATTATAAGAGGACAATTTGAAGGATGTGAAATTGTCAAATATTGAGGTGTTCCTTTCAGATTTCCACAGTTACATTGCTTGACGCTTTAGGCTCTGCATAACAGTGTCGCAGTCCACACACCAACATATTGAGGGCTTTGTTGAGGGAAGACTCAGAATACAAAATGGAACCTTGAAGTGAACCTCAGTCATTTCAACAATATTCTCTCCTCTGGCCCATGCCATTCTACACTGGAAACTCTAATTTCTTCTACTCAGTCGTGTACAGTGAGTAAATTTAGTCATTAAAATAGACTTCTTTCTAGTGTCTATGAATATAATAATATAATTTTCCAAAGGCATTTTTATATTTATTCTTACCTGAAAAAAATGTTACCATGAGATATATTAGCAAAAAGTACACTTGATTTATAAAAATGCATACATTTTTATGTAGCATTAAAGAAAACATAAATAAATTATGCCACTATTTTAGGGGAGACAAAAAGTAAAACAATTGTAAATTTATTCCACAATGTTTAATCTATTCACTTTATATAAACTTACAGAAATTATAAATTCAGATCCAAATATGAAAGTTCTACAACTGTAAGTGAGGAAAATTAATAAAGAAGGGATAAGGCAGACATGAATAGAATAAGAACATAAAACAGGAGGGAAATAAATAATTTGAGACTGCTTATACAGTACAGTAAAGCTGATTTCTCAACGATGACTTAAGCTCTCTGGAAACTGACAGAAGTTTACATAGAAGATAGGTTAATGAAGTATCAATGGATTAACAGTTAAATTAAAATATGAAATTAACATGCAATGAAGTCAGATTTTCCTAAAAGAGGTAACTAAAGTGCAGAATTTTGAAAGTGACTATAAGTGTATATTTGTGCCTGTGTCTGTGTGTGTGCTTTATGTATGTGTTTTTGTGTGTGTAACAGTATCCAAAAAATGTTGTGGGGAAAAAAATAGAAAACTTTTAAGAAAAAAAAATATGACATATAAAAGAAAATATAAATCACAAACCTGGGAAACAATTCAGATTTGCCTCAAATACAAAACATATTGGGAATACTGTGTGAAGATAAAATTAAACCATTGTACACATGGACCTAGAAGTAGGAAGTACAAGTATTGTATCTGCAAGGTAGCACGTAGGATGGTGTCTGTCCGAGTGTGGTGTGGGGGCTGGAGAAATAAACACTGTCCACCATTAGAGAATGACCAAGTGAGATCTGTATAAAGACTCCACAAAGTTACAACAGCTACACACAAAAAATCACTTCCATGAATAGGGCACACAGAGACACTTACAACATAGAGCAAGGAACAGAAAAAAAAATGTAAAATTTAAAATTCTAGCACATAAAACACACACATATTTTATAAGAGGACACTGAAGTGCAGTGAATAGACCCAGTAAACTGGAATGCTTGCCTACTTCAGAGGAAAAATGTGCACACCAGGCCCAGACCGAAGCGGAAGCTGGCTACAGAAAGGAGGTAGTCACCTTAATCTTCTCTCTGTGCTGGAAAACAGAATACAGTCCAGCTAAGGGGCACAGGGAACAGCTCAAGCAGGCTGAATGATGAAAGTCCACCCTGAGATGACAGAAATAAGACTCCAAATCAATTCAGTAGGAGAAGGATGAATTCTGGTACCCTTATGGACTACAAAATAGGCAGTAAACTAGGCTCACATATTCTACTTTAGGGAATTTAAATGTTTTAATGGGCAATTTTTGTCCTTTTGAAAAGTGCTTTTATGGACAATGATTTTCAGCAGAATATTTTTAGCTCAACAAACATAATAATCAACTTATTTGTTACAAGGATACAAGGTATTTATATTGTCATTTTAGGACATTTTCTTGTTCTCCAAATTTTGTGACATAAATTGAGAATAAGGGGCTTATAAATTAATTTAAAATTCATGAGTGAGCAAATATATGTCACATTTCATTTTGTGCTATCAAAGAATTAGAGGAAAGCTAGAAACACATGGGGAAAATATAGGAAAGATTTTGCTAATATTTTACATAGTTATGTATATAATAGTCAAGATTTCCTACAAGAAACTGCCTTATCATTATGGAATCAAAACATTCTAAGCCACCTGAAGAAACAGTCAAGGGGGTTATAATCTCAGAAGAAGAATGGTGTCACAGGACCCCCAAAGAGGCAAAGTTCTGAGTTCTGAGCTTCTCTTCAGTGCCCTATCTAGATCATTGACTGGGAGATGAGAAAATATCCACCTGCTTCAAAAATAAGAAGCAGGACAGCTATTCATATGAACTCACAGAGGCTGTGACAGAACACACAAGACCTGCATATATTCAAACCTGACAAAATCCCAGCATGGGGAAGAGGAAGTAGACACAAAGGTCCACCCCAACCAAGAAGCTATTTGCAATAAATAGCTACCAGGAGAGGGAAAATCAGTTTTCTTCACCAGAGAGAAACTGAATGTGTCAATCATACTTCACAGAGCAGGCCTCATGATCAGGAAAAGTTGGCCAAAACAAATCAGAATTTATGCTGTGTATATGTGTGTGTGTCTCATTTTTTTTGTCATCGTTTTCTTTTGTTTTTAAGAGCCAGGAAGAACTTGAATTTGGTTACATATGAGAGGAGTTGGGGAGGGAAATAATGAAATAAAAATACATGGAAGAAAAATTTTAAAATAAAATCAATAGTAAAGTTTAAAAGAAGAAAAAAGAACAGAAAACTAGTGTGGGAGAATTGTCTGTATTCTGTCAATCATGTTTTAAATGAATGGTGATTGGCCAGGCAAGGATTATAGGTGGGTCCAACCAGACAAGAAGTAGAGGCGGGGTGATGAGAATAGGAGAATGCTAGGAAGGAGGAAGCCCATCTCTTGCACTCCTGCCCAGACTTCCAAGAAGCAACATGTGATCTGCCCCGCTGTGAAAGGTACTGAACTACATGGCTAACATAGATCAGAATAACGGGATAATATAAGTGATAATAGCTAATGAGTAACCTGAGCCAATGGGCCAATCAGTTTATGATCTTATAGAGATCTCTGTGTGATTTTCTTTGGGGCTTGCCAGCCCAGCTATGGGGTACCAGATGGGACAGATACCCCAACAAGCCAGCCCTCATGTTACAGAAAACTAATCTCCTGTAACCAGTTCCCTGATTCCAGTATTATATTCACTCAGAAAATACACTTAAGACATGCTCAGTACAATGTTTGTTCAAACAAATAAAATCACTCAAGCTGGTAGCTGGGGCAGACATATTGTAAGTTCAAGCATAGTCTTTATAGGAAGTTCCACATGAGGCAAAGTTACACAGTAAAACTCTGTCTCAAAAAATAGGAAATAAAATAAATAAAACCACCCAGTACTCCCCTGGTGTTTTAAAATGTCCAACAATACAAGACATCTGTGACCAGATTTATGAGCCTGAAGAAATTCTTTATATGCATGGCAACAAATTAGAATATCCACAGAGAGACAAGTCTTCTGGGATATTATCATGCAAAGAACTATGACATGTTTTAGGAATGAAGAAGTAGACTGATTAGTGAGCATTAATGTATCCTTAGAATAAATGCCAAAGATAGAGAAAGTCCCAACAAATGGCACATGGCATATTTATAATTTTTAAATTGAAAATATCAAAAATAGAAAAGTAAGGACTAGTGGAAGGCAAGTAGAAGGAACACACACGGTGTGGAGCAAGGACAGGGAAGAAAGAGATATGACAGAGTGGAAGGATGGATGGGTGCAGAAAGAGAAAGAGAGAAAGATAGATAGATAGATAGATAGATAGATAGATAGATAGATAGATAGATAGATAGATAGATAGATAGATAGATAGATAGATAGATAGAAGAATGGGAAGGATAAAGTTTTAGGGATGTCATTTTGCAAATCCAGGACCTGTATGTTCATAGTATGACATACTTTGTAACATTGTTTAAGTTCTATGCCTATATTTTACTGATGTCAAGCTTGCTATCTATCACATACCACAAATAACATATGGTATTGTGGTTGAATTGGAGTTTAAACTTGTGAAAAAGTTCCCTGTAAAACTTGTTCGACTGACATTAAAGAGGTTTATACCTCAAAACAGCTTCATGTAGGCTACTCACTAACCAGAGTGAAATTTAGTTTCACTGGAAGCTGTATGTTATTCACGTTAACAACCAAATCCAAGAGGTAACTCTATGTTTGTTGCCATCTGAACTACTGATGGAAAAAAAAATAAAACACACTACTATCAGATCATAATTTTTTTTTCTTAGCAATAGAGTCTGCACTCAAATAGCAGCATCTTCTCTTCCTAAATAAGGAAACTCACTACTCTTTTCTCACCTCTACATTGATAAACGATTAAGTCTCATACTAAAAGAAAGTTTTTCTGAGGTTACAGCAACAAATCCAAAACTCTGGGTGGTAAAATGTGGAGTACTCCTGGGGAGACACCAGAAGCTTTACTCCATCACTCCTATAAAACATGTGTTCATACTTTTGTCTGTACTTAGGAATGGATGAAACATATATTAACCTATACAAATTTATAAGGAATGACATCACTGCTATTAATGGATACTTGCTTAATAATGCAGAATTTTAAAACAAAGTGATGAATTAAAAAATACTTAATACAGCTAGTCACGGGTACACTGGCTTGTCATCTAGCATTTAGGAGGCCAAAGCAAGAAAATTTTGAGTTCAAAATATGGACTATGTAGTCCGAAATAAGTAGAAAATTCTGCTCTCTAAAAAGTAGAATAAAATTTTATACTGCATCAAGATATAGATATAAGTTAATTACATATTATAACGAATAGATTTTCTGAAAACATTTTGTAAAAACAATTTTGTGAGAACAAACCATCCAAGGTCACAAAATTTATTTTGAAACTATGAGGTGAATGTACATGTGAAGACCTACTACAAAATAATAACTGAATATCTTACAACATAAATAAGCAACACCCATTTGAGTAGTGGATACATATAGACTATCTCA
>NW_004949107.1:2029964-2030445 GCF_000317375.1 Microtus ochrogaster
GGTGCACCCCTCGTGGTCCTGACTTCCTTGCTCATGTTCTCCCTCCTTCTTCTCCTCATTTGGATCTTAAAAGCTCAGTCCGGTGCTCCTATTTGGGTCTCTATCTCTATCTCCATGCATCGCCAGATGAAGGCTCTATGGTGATATGCAAGATATTCATCAGTATGGCTATAGGATAGGGTCATTTCAGGTTCCCTCTCCTCAATTGCCCAAGGTACTATCTAGGGACAGCTCCCTGGACACCTGCAAGCTCCTCTAGAGTCAAGTCTCTTGCCAATCATAAGGTGGCTCCCCTAATTAGGATATATATTTATCTGCTCCCGTGTCCACCCTTCCTTTATCCCAACCATCCTATTCCCTCAAGCTCCCCCAATCCTCCCCATCTCACGTTTCTCATCCCATCTCCCCTTAGCCCCATGCCACCTCACCCCCAAGTTCCCAGTTTTTGCCCGGCAATCTTGTCTACTTCCCATATCCAGGC
>NW_004949107.1:2032057-2057972 GCF_000317375.1 Microtus ochrogaster
AGTGAAAGATCTATTTGACAAGAACTTTAAGACATTGAAGAAAGAAATTGAGGAGGATACCAGAAAATGGAAGGATCTCCCTTGCTCTTGGATTGGGAGGATCAACATAGTAAAAATGTCAATTCTACCAAAGGCAATTTATAGATTCAATGCAATCCCCATTAAAATCCCATCGAAATTCTTCACAGATCTTGAGAGGACATTAATCAACTTTATATGGAAAACCAAAAAACCCAGGATAGCCAACACAATCCTATACAATAAAGGAACTTCTGGAGGCATTATCATCCCTGACTTCAAACTCTATTACAGAGCTTCAGTATTGAAAACAGCTTGGAAACACTGTTATACCTAGAAAACTTTAATTACATGATAAATTTTGGGCTTAATATTTTAAATATTGTCTGCTTTTTATATATTTTTTATTTATTCTTTTTTTTTCTTTTGGTTTTTTGAGACAGGGTTTCTCTGTGGCTTTGAAGCCTGTCCTGGAACTAGCTCTGTAGATATTGAAAAAAAATTTTCGCCTTCTCCGAGCCTCCCACTCCTCTCGCCCTCCCTCCACTCCTCTTCCCTTTCCCCCACTCCTCTCCCCCTCCCTCTCCAGTCTGAAGAGCAGTTAAGGTTTTCTGCCCTGTGGATAGTCCAAAGTCCTCCCCCCTCCATCCTGGTCTAGGAAGGTAAACATCCAAACTGGCTAGGCTCCCACAAAGCCAGAACATGAAGTATACAGTGCTCGTAGTAATATAGACTACAGTAGGTTTCATGCTAGCTTCCATTAACTCTTTAACTCTTTTCCACTTTTAACAAGCCATGTGAAATTTGAAAATAAAATATACACTATTAATGGCATATAAAATAATCATCTATTTATTTAAGAAAATTTACCTGGATTCCACTATCCCTTTTACTATTCAGTAGAACTCAAATGTTTTTAAGTTATATGTTATCCTATGGATTCATGTCTGGTAGAATCATTGATGTTATAGTTATATATGGTTTATTTATGTATAGGAAAAAATCAACCAAGAAATAAAAAATTGGTTCAAAAAAATTAAAAAAAAAAAAAAAAACCTGGGAATGGCAAAAAAAAAAAAAAAGTGAACAAAGGAAAAAAAGAAAAAAACCCGAATTTAAACCAAAAAACCAAGAAACTCAAGGAATCCTTTTTAAGTTTTTTCCCATTGGAAGGGGGAGTTTTAGTTACTTAAGTAACATAACCTGACTGAAGTGGCACCTACATTTTTGGGTCATGCTATTAAAGAACTTGCCTGCTTCTGCTTTCATTTTCTGACTATACAGGAAATGTGTTAACAGGGGCTTCAAGTATATTAAAAAGAAACCCAGTCAATGAGAATACCTATATCACCTAGAAGTGTACTTTTTACATAGCTCTGACCTTTGATCAATGAGTTCTTTTAGCTGAAAAATCAAACAGCTGAAGTTCAACTCTGGAGTTCCTGTTGTTTTGTCTCTGCTTATCTGCCATAGAGTGACCACCTCCAGCTTCCACACACAAAGCTCATCTATGACCTTAGAGACCTCCAACAGTCACTGACCCATGCATGCCACGATCAGTCATTCACAGAACCTTGTATATCATCAAATCCCATAGAGTAACCAGATACTCATACTCACTTGTCTCTTGTCTCTTGTCTCTTTCTTTATTATACGACCTTAATACTCACTGATTAGTGAGTAATATACATGTATGTGTGTGTATCATATGTACATATACATAATTTTTGAGAATTTTATACATGTACTTTGACTATGTTATTTGCATCCCGTTCTCTTCTACGGCTACTTCCTTCCCCTCAACTTCTTTCTCCTCTCCTCCTGACATTAATTCCAATTTGTGCTGCCCAAATACACTTGGGAGTGTGACCATCTTTATAATGTTGTACACCTACCATGAATCACACCATTAAAGAAAACTAACTTTCCCTCTCCTTGCAGATATTAATACTACTTTTTTTTTCTCAGTTGCTGCTGGGGTTTGGCACTTCTTGCTATTACTTGTTCTGGTATGAGCTTGTAAAGGTCTTGTGAATGTTGTCACAACTACTGTGATTTTATATGTGCAGATGTGCTATGTTCTTTCCAGAATGAAATTTATATCTGACTCTTACATGCCCTCATCTGTGAAGATCCATATATACAAGGGTATGGCATGTATACCTCTCATTTAGGGTTGAGCACCCCACAGTTTCTTATTCTGGCTATCTTGATCAAATAAGTTCTCGGTGTTACTTACCATTTACTGCAAGAAACATCTTCTCTGGAGAGATTAAGAAATGATCTCATTATTCTATAAGTCATTTCCTTGCTCATTCTAAAATATCCTTTCTGGTTTTACTAAACTTAATTTTGAAAGAATAAAGTACTGTGAGCCACATGAATGTTGCTGGGAACTGAACTCATGTCCTCTAGAAGAGCAGCCAGTGCTCTTAACTGCTAAGCCATTCTCCATTTTCCAGATTTTTTTAATTTACGTTTTTTTCTTACAGTTCATTGTAATCACCCACATGGCTTAAGAAGGTTTTATCATCATCTCCAGTAGATCCAACACACATTTTTAGCATTCCATGCATGAGGTGTAAACATACACATAAGTAAAACACTTGGACACACACAAACACACACACACATACACACACACACACACACACACACACACACAAAACATATATATTTGAATCCCAAATCTCGTTCCAGGAAATAGTTCAATGGGTACAGTATTTGTCAATAAACTTAATGATGTTGGTTGTTGGTTCAGTCCTATATAGTTGAAGGAGAAAAAGGATTACTACACACACTCCCTTAATAAATGTGAGGAAATTATAACAACTACAGCTTACCCTTACTTCTCTCGGCCCACTTTCTACATACACCATCATTAATTTTTATAGGATGTTAAACCTGTGATGATCAAGATCTTAGAACAATACAAGAAGGCAGCCACTAAGCGATATATCAATTAAACATCGGAAACATCATTAGTCTTATTTGACATTAAAGACTAAAACATATGCCAGATTTTAAATATTCAGCAATAGGCAGAAAAATAATACACTTCACTAATAACTATTTTACTTAACTATATGATTAAAGTAGAAAACCTTTCTGAATACTTGTGATATTAGATAATTCTAATGGCTATATTATATGGTAGATATATGATCATATTAAAATTAATTTCATCTGCTTCTTTTCATAATTTGTGAATTTATTCCATGTAGAAATAAAATGCAAGTGTCATAGTTGCCTTTATAATGTTTGAAATGTGATTCCTTTACAGAAAGAAGGCAAATTTTAAAATGGCAAAGAAAGAGTCATTTTGTAACATGATATATTGTTTAATATCTAATAATCCACAAAGTCAGTGGCATATCTTTACCTGACAAATATCATCTGGGGTACATTTAAAATACTGCTGAGATTGCTATTTGATGGGGACTTGTTTGTTTGTTTATTTGTTTGTTTTCTGCTAATGAAAATGGATTAGCTACACTTCCATTTCAAGCCCTGAAAATGTTTGTTTTCCCAAAGACTATTAAGTACAATTAAATTCAAATAAAATTATAAAGAGCATATAAAATAAATGTTTGCTCTGATGTTGTTTTGAAGAAAGGGCATTATAACCTATTACTTTGTCTGGAATTCTTAACATAATCTTGAGATATTCCTTTTCAAAGTCTAAAAGAAACCCAATTTCTAGTCCACTTTCTATCGACTTTAACAGTACACAATAGATTCTCCTTATCAATAGATCTTTGCTTTTAATATTTCAGTAATGACAATAGAACAGATAATGAAGCATACTGTTCCTGGAAACCAGGTTTGGAGAAAGTAGGTTTTGAAAGTATGTATAAAGCACCTAGAACTACCTCTGCTCTACCCTTTCATGGAAAAACTCGTTAGGAAGTAGTCTAGGTCCAGAGGAAATAGATTTGCATGTATGAAAGAGTATTGCTTTTGGAAACACACTGGTGTGCTTGGAGCCTCATTGTAATCTGAGGTCAGTCACAGCTGCAGCTTTTCCACCATTCTGAGTCAGATCCGACTGCAAGCAGAATGGAAGTCAGTACATTTATGCAGGTGGAAAAGCCACTGTGATTCACTTGTCTTTGCACAAAAATAATAAAATGTCACACCCAAAATTCTAAAAAAGCAAAAGTTTTCTAAATTGTGAGTGAGAGACACATATTTTCACTGGTTTCCTCACAATAAGTGTATAAAGACCAATGAAGTGATCCCCAATCTCTCTAACATACAGAACCACAGATTTACAGTGCATTGTAGAATCCCTATAGTTGCTGCAATCGCTTAACTATACCCAATGTCATGATTGTAGGTGTGGATTCACCCTGACTTTGACTTTCAGAAGTCATATTTTTTAGTTTGATGATTGCTTCACCATAAAGTAGTTACCTTAACACCCGAAGTTCTATAAAATACCTGACACGATGTGAATTTACATCTTTGTTTGGTGAATAACACATATGGAAGATAAAATGGAAGAATTACAATTTTAATATTAGGCTATTCATTTTAAAGTTTAGTCTTAGACATTATCTTTGATCACAAAGCTTTAACTGTTTTTTTTTTATATCTTCAAACTTATCAATCATGAAAGAATTCAGACCCCAGATATTCATCATGAGATCTCTAAAACCTGAATACCAAGTGTAGTGAGTCCAGAATATTGGGAGTACTTTGGAAAGGTGTTGGGAGTTGTGAACCCCCAGATCCTGAATTTCTTGAAAACAACTTGTTTTCTTTTGCTCTGAACAGCATGTACCAGCTCTGAGCTTGAGACCCTCAGGAGTTCCTGATTGCAGGAGAGTGGTTTCTGATGGGTTTGGCTGGGGTGTGGCTATCAGTTAAGGATCCCTATATAAGCTGCTCCTGGACACAATAAAGGGAACATTCCTGTTGCAAGGATGACCCTTGTCTCTGTTTCTATGTGTGTTTGTGTGTTTCAATCTCCAGCCCTTTGCACGGTTCATGAAATATGGTTGTGCATTAGCACATCTGGGTGTGGTGCGCTGCAGAAAGGGATATAATTTTCAGATCTATAAAGAAGCACAAAAGCTCAGGGTAGCTAAAACAGCTGTAAAAAACAAGTAAACTACAAGGGAATCCAAGATCTTAATATAAAAACAGACTTAGAAAACATGATAAAAGAGAAAGTGGGGAATGGTACCACAAGAAACAATTTTGGGAACAGAACACTGTGAGCATACGCAGTTTGATTCACAGTTAATAAATGGGACCTCATGAAACAGAGAAGCTTCTTCATGGAAAAGTGTCATTTGGAAAAGCAACAGCCTATGGAACAGGAACAGATTTGAGGGATACTACTCAAAATAAATAAAGAACTCAAGAAGCTAAATATCAAGAAAACAAATAACCCAATTAAAAATGGTACAGAGAGCTAAGCAGAATTCCCAAAGATGAAACTCACAATGGCTGAGAAACATTTTTAAGATGTTCAATATCCTTAACCATCAAGGAAATTCAAATTAAAACTAGCTTGAAAGCCGGGCGGTGGTGGCGCACGCCTTTAATCCCAGCACTTGGGAGGCAGAGGCAAGCGGATCTCTGTGAGTTCGAGACCAGCCTGGTCTACAGAGCTAGTTCCGGGACAGGCTCCAAAGCCACAGAGAAACCCTGTCTCGAAAAACAAAACAACAAAAACAAAAAAAAAACTAGCTTGACATGTTGTGTGGAGGAGCGGCGGGCTGCATCCCCGGCACCAGACCACCCACATGGCTAGCTTATGCCCCTAAATAATTACACGGAAGCTGTATTCTTTTAAACACTGCTTGGCACATTAGTTTTAACCTCTTATTGGCTAGCTCTTACATATTGATCTAACCCATTTCTAATATTCTGTGTAGCACCATGAGCTGGCTTACCAGGAAAGATCTTAACCTGCGTCTGTCTGGAGTGGGAGAATCATGACGACTGCCTGACTCGGCTTCTTTCTCCCAGCATTCTGTTCTGTTTACTCTGCCTACCTAATTTTCTGTCCTATCAAATGAGCCAAGGCAATTTTTTTATTAAATGAAAGTAACTCCTCCATCATTGACAGTTCGTTTTACACCTGTCCGAATGTCTAAGATCAACAAAATAACTGAACAGCTCATGATGGTTGAATGTGGAGTAGAAGAAATACTCATGCATTGGTGGTGGGAGTGTAAATGCATTGAGGCACTATGGGAATCAGTGTGAGAGTTCTCTGAAATAGGAGAATCTATCTTAAGATCCAGCAATACCACTCTTAGGCAAATACTCAAAGGATGATTCTTCCTAATACATAGACACTTACTTAATCATGGTTAGTGCTGCTCTCTTTTTTACTAGATAACCCTTATAAAGTAGATAAATAAAATGTGGTACATTTACAAAATGAAGGATAACTTAGCTGACGAAAAAAATGACATCATGGAATTTTCAGGTAAATGGTTAGAGCTAGAATAATCATTCTGAGTGTGGTTTCCCAGATTCAGAAAGATGAATATGGTATGTATTTGTTTTTATGTGGATATTAGCTATCTTCACATTGCCTTTCAATGATAACCAATAAACAATCTATAGAACCACAGTGGGTAAGGACTAGAGGAGACAGGTAGTCCCATTGGAAAAGGCAAACAGAATATACAGATATGGATGGAAGAAAGGGGACTTGAATGGGAGGATCAACTGGGGAGAAAACAGGAAAATGGGTTGGGATAGGTAATACAGTAATAATCAGTGAAAATCAGGGAGTATTTTAGGAACAGTATCAAAACTTAATGCACTATACTTACTAAGTGCTATACATATATGATGCTACTCTAAATGAAATTGCCAAACATTGGGGGGGGGGACTGATTCCCAACTGGACATCTCTTTTCATTAAACACAACTTTCTGTACTGGAATTATATTACATCTAATTGAGCATTTGGCCAAAGAAGCACCACAGGAATTCCCAAACAAAACAGGCTGCTGCCATGACTATAGATTGCTTTTCATGAACTTATAGTAAGGCCCATTTTTGAAGACAACACCTGCACAACTTAATTTAAAAATGTCTTTTTCAAGTGAGTGACAACGTAGGGCCTTCAACCATACATTCCATTTTTGTTGGTACAGGAAAATACTTCATATATTCTCAAAAGAAAAGTATAAAGTCTAATCAAGTCACACACCCTTTATCTGTGCTGGTATACTATATGCAAAATGTGCTAGGGCAGTGGTGGCACAACCCTTATTAAAATTACTAATCAATAACTCATTTGACTTGAGGCATAGTACATGAGTTACACACCCCATGCCCAAGACAGCATGAGTAACCAAGAACCTGAGACTAGATAGCTCAGTATCCGAGGGTAAAACCAAATAATACTTATTTTCAAAAAGGAAAAAAAGTATAGTAATTAAAACAACTTCTAATGATATGCTACTATATTCATAGATCAGTGCCATGTTCAGCTATCAGGCAAGAAGCATCCTCCTGCAGAAAATGGGAACAAATGCAGTGATCCCCAGCCAGAATTTATGCAGAGAGGTAGAGACCTTGACACACTCAGCCCTAAAGGAGATTGTCTCCATTGAAACCTTTGGTCAGATCTCAGGGACCCTTGGGGAAGAAGAGACAAAGAAAGTCTAAGATCCAGAGGGCATGGAAGATACCAAGAAACAAGGCCCTCTGAATCATTATACACAAAGTTAACGTGAACTGAGAGACTGAAGCACATATTCAGTGCCTGAAGAGTTCTGATTCAGCTTCTCTGCACACATATCCTAGCTTCCATTTTAGTGATTTTGTGGGACTCCCGATGGTGTAAACCAGTGGGTCTTTGATGTATGAGCCTTCTCTTTGACTCTTTTTCTTCTGTTGGTTTGTCTTTCCCAACTGTGATATGATATTTTTTTGTTTTACCTTATTATAATTTATTTTGTCATGTGTTTAATTGAATTACTTAATTAGTTAATGAAATCCTAGCCAAGAAGGTGTAGGTTAACAAGTAAACACTCAGTTATAACAGCTATAATTGTTAGTTATAAAAGTTGCAAAAGTTGTACCAACAACTCTAACACTGGTCTCATGTTCAGGAGTAGTTTGCCATCATAGGACCATAGTTATGCATGTATGTGTGTGTGTGTGTGTGTGTGTGTGTGTGTGTGTGTGTGTGTGTGATTGAGAGAGAGACAGAGAGAGAGGGAGGGAGGGATAAAGGGGGAGAGAGAGAAAGAGAGAGATTTTATTTTCTTAAAGTTATGTGGGATTTTTGTTGCTGTACTTTATCTTTTGGGGGGATTGCATGCAAGATATTCTAAGTTTCTCATTGAATTTATACTCATATATATTAATATTTTATTTATATATGCATAACAATATATACATATATATGATGCCATGGAGCAAATGTCAGAGATAAATGCGCTGAAACTTTACTGGTAGGCCATGACCTCGTGGTGATGCACAGATTAATGGAGACGGGTTAAATTAAGATGTAAAAGTTAGCCAGTCAGAAGACAGAGCAAACAGGCCGAGCAATGATTTAATTAATAAAATTTCTGAGTGGATATTTCGGTTCTGGGCAGCTGAGACAAACAAGCAGCTCTCTCCAACATAGCTGGCTTCTTGCAATGTAAGGTCTACATTCTAATCAGGTTGTTTGTCAAATTGATGCAAGTAAAGAAGAAACTTCAACTGGATTATTTCCCAGATCATATTAGCCTGTGATCATGACCAAGAGAGATTATCTTGATCTAAGATTGATATAAGAGCACCCACATACATTCTAATTGACATGAGTTACTTGGTATTTTAGGAGGACTTTTAAAATCTAAGAATACTGTTCACTTTTGGAAGTTCCAGTTTATTAATTGTTGGTCTCAGTGTCAGTGCTACTGATGTTATGTTTAGGAAGTTGTCTTCTGTGCCAATGTGTTCAAGGCTACTTCCCATTCTCTGTTCTATGAGGTTGAGTGTAACTGTATTTATGTTGAGGTATTTAATCCACATGGACTTGAGTTTTGTGCAGAGTAATAGATATGGATCTATTTGCTTTCTTCTATATGCCGACATCCAATTATGCTACCAACATTTATTGAATATGCTTTTTTTTTACCATTGTATAATTTTGGATTCTTTGTCTAAAATCAGGTGTTCATAGGTCTATAGATTTATATCAGGGTCTTTGATATGATTCCATTTCTTCACGTGTCTGTTTTTATGCAAAAACAAACTGTTTTTATTACTATCACTCATAGTAGACCATGAAGTCAGATGTCATGAAACCACCAGAAGTTCTTTTATTATACTGAAATTTTGTAGTCTTGGGTTTTGTTTTTCCAAGTGAAGTTGACTATTGTACCTTCAAGGTCGATGAAGAAATTTTGGTAGGGATTACATTGAACCTATAAATCACTTTTGGTAAGATTTTCATTTTTAATATGTTAATCTTACTGATCAATGAGAATGGGAGATCTTCCCATTTTCTGACATCTTCTCCAATTTCTTTCTTAAAAGACATAAAGTTCTTGTCATACAGGTCTTTCACTTGTTTGGTTAAAGCTAATTCAAGATATTTTATATTATGTGTGGCTGCTGTACAATCTGCTGTTTCTCTGATTTCATTTTCAGTCTATTTATTATTTGTTTATAGGAGAGCTACATTTTAGTTAATCTTGTATCCAGCCACATTACAAAAAGTACTTATCAGCTGAAATGCTTCTATAAAGCAAAAGACTCTATTAATAAGACAAAACATGAGCACACAGAATAGAAGGTCTTCAGCTACCCTACATCTGACAAAAGGCTGTTATCCAAAATATATAGAGAACTGAAGAAATAAGACATTGAAATCCAAATAAACCATTTTTAAAATGGAATATAAGTCTAAACAGAGAAATTTCAACAGAAGAATCTCAAATGACCAAGTTATATTTAAAGGAATATTAAATATCCTTATCCATCAGAGAAATGCAAGTCCAAATGTCTCTGATACACCATCTTACACCTTTCAGAATGGCCAGGATCAAAAATACTGAGGACAACCTCTGGTGGAGACATGTGGAAATGGGAAACACTCCCCCACTGCTTTGGGGAATGGAACAGGTACTTTCGAAATTAGTATGGTGGTTTCTCATCAAATATGGAATCAATCTACCTTAAGAACCAGCAGTAACACTCTTGGACATATACTCAGAAGCTTCTCAATCATATTATAAGGACACTAGCTCAGCTGTGTTCATGGCAGCATTATTGATAATAGCCAGAACCCGGAAAGAACCTAGATACCCTCACCTGAAAAATGGATAAAAACATGAGGTATATTTACTCAATGGAGTATTACTCAGTAGAAAAAAAATCAATGACATGATGCAATTTGCAGGCAAATGGATGGAACTAGAAAAAATTATCCTGAGTAATGTAATCCAGACCAAGAAAGGCAAATATGTTATACATGGTATGTACTTCCGCATAAGTGGATGTTAGCTATAAAATAAAGAATATCCAAGCTACAATTTACAGCACTAGAGAAGCTAGTTAACAAGGAGATCCCAAAGAGGAACCCATGAATTGTCCTGGGGATCAGAAATAAATAAGACTTCCTAGGTAAGCTAGGGGCAGGTATTTGGGCAGGGAGATGGTAACATGAGGAATTGGATTAGGGGTTGGGGTGGGGACAGAGAGGGTAGTAATGACAGTGATATCATTTTGAGATTAGGAAGAAGCCTGGCACCAGAGAAACTCTCAGGAATCAACAAGGACAACCCAAGCTAAGACTCCTAGCAATAGTGGAGAGGGTACTGGCCTTCTTTAATCAGATTGGTAACTATCCTAATTGCCATTAGAGAGCCTTCATTCAGTAACTGGATGGAAATAGTCAAGCATTAGGTTGAACTCAGGATGTCCTGTTGAAGAGAGCAAAGAGAGATCGTATGGGCAAGAGAACTCAAAGGCATGACGGGGAACCCACAAACACAGCTGACTAGAGCTCCTGATAGCTCGTGGACTCTGGACCTAGAGCTAGGGATCCTGTGTGACTGACTTAGGACATCTGCATGTGAGTGACAATTCTATTGCTTGATCTGTTTGTGGGGTTCCTGGTAGCAGGATCAGGACTTGTCCCTGGCACTTGAACTGGCTTTTGGGAACCTATTGTCCATGCTAGAATGCTTCTCCCACCCTTGATGCATGGCAAGGAGTTTGGGCCTGCCTCAACTTGATATGCCATGATTTGTTGATTCATGGGATGCCTCTGCACCTTTCTGAAGGAAAAGTGAGGAGGCGTGAAAGGATGGGTAACAGCGGAGGTGGAGATAGGAGAAGAGGAGGTAGAAAAACTTGTGGTCAGTATACAAAATAAATGAAACATTTAATTAAAATATTAATTATGTTGTTCTATAAAAAATCTATGAATGACCCTTTATTGACATCTATAGCACAACTTACAATATTATTGCATCAGTCTAATCTACTAGCATGATCAATAGCCTAGACTCTTCCATGATAGCCTAGAGTTTATTGTGCAATAACCTGGGCTTGTCCTAAAAAGTTGAGCGGTTTGCTAGAACTACAATACCTACCAGCCTCTTGGAAATGTTTTAATGATCAGATATTGAGGATAGCATTGAACATCTTGAAAAAATGAAACCAAACAAGCACACAAATACTGAGTCAGTCCTTACATGTGAAAGTATCTTTGACTGAGAAAAACACCCCCATCATTAATATAAAAGTAATCACATTCAATTTTGGAATGCCACATAACTGCTGTGAGGGAGTCCTTAATGTAGTAAGATTCATTGGAATATCTGCTTCTAAAAAAAGTTTAGCCAGTTAAAGAACATATTAGATTAATATTCTGGATATAGTGCTTAAGCTTTGAAGAGCTATGAACCTTTTAAACCATTATCCCAGCAATACATTTGTGATATTTTTCAAATATAAACTGGTTTACTTTACCTTTTGTGTGTGAATAAACAAAAAACAGTTTTCATAATAGCTCTTGTTATCCCATCAGCTGCTCTACTTACAGTATATGAGGTTCTCAGTGCAATGAGTGATTACTATGGATGGATAGACTTTGAATGATAGTAATATCACATCTTTATATTTGTTTTAAACTAATTGTTTCAGCACTTAATCTAACTTAATATGTGATAACATAATGTCTGTTGTGGAAGTTATATGTTTTTTTTTGTCAAAACTAAGCAATAAATATAGCTTTATAATCATGGGAGCAGGGCGGTGGTGGCACACGTCTTTAATCCCAGCACTCGGGAGGCAGAGGTAGGCGGATCTCCATGAGCTTGAGGCCAGCCTAGAGATAGTTCCAGGACAGGAACCAAAAACTACAGAGAAACCCTGTCTCAAAAAATAAATAATTAAAAATAAAAAAAACCATGAGAAATGTTGTTTTATAATAACTCATTTCACTAATTCTAATGACAAACAGGAGACTCCATGTTAATCCTGCAGGCTAAAAAACACCTTACAGAAATAAATGACAATGCGACAACTCATAATTTGTTTCAATAGAAAGGCACAGAATCCTCACGTTTGACATTTACCTGGACTGCCTTCCTGCTAACCCACAAGAATTAGCAATAGTTCTACTGTCCAATGCTGCGGTGTCTCTTCTCCATGGTTCCACACTCCCAAACCACAATACAGAGTGATTGCAGCATGAGAAATGAACAATTCTCCACAGGTCATCTTACAACATATTTTCACACAGCCCTGTGCCAACTGAGTGCTGGTGTGTTGTATCTGGTCAACAAACACTAATGCCAGAGATTTGTTGATGGAAATGGGTCCCCACAAGTACTAAGTAGTAGAGTGGGGGCTATCTTTTTGCTAACTTCTATTCTCCCTGAAAGATCTATGTTGCTTTCACTCAATTCCACCCCCAAGAATATTCCTTGGCCATTTTAAGACACATCTAAGCCTCCTCTAACTTTTCTTAACTAACTATGTTATTGGGATTACATTAAAAGTATTCTACTGAGCAAAATTATTTTTGTTGGCATTGTTACTTTGTGATTTATAGTTCTGTTTTGGAAAGAAGAATTGCCAGTGATAAGTGAGTGTCATCTGATGCTCCAAATAGAGTAACTAAGCTAACTCCAAAAACAGTGTAAATACATTTATCGAGTGAAATTAAAGATGAGTGTTTAAATGTTTTTAAAAAAAACAAAAAAACAAAAATGCCAGATATTTGGTGAATCTCATTTTAAGTTCAGTTCAAAGTTTTAAGGAAAAAGAATTTGGCAAAGAAAATATTTTACTGGTTTTAGTCTGGGGTGAAGCAGTAATTTAATTGTTGTACATATAATATACAAATGCAACACACTCTGCTAGTTCTAATCAATGAAAGTGGAAGAGCAAAATGGTAATTAGAAGACCTTGCCACAAATCACAGAGACTTGAAATTTAGGGACAAGAAAATGCAATGCTGTGTGGAAGAGGGACTTGGAGTTTCTCTGGCAACAATCCATATCTCAGGTATACAGGTATGAAAATTCATTAGACATTCTGACAAGTATGTCCAACAAGGACCAGCCTTCTCATGCCTTTAGAAGCTCGAACTACAGGAACTTATAATCTTTCTGGACGTCCCCTTATGGACTCACCTGTCTTCTTAAGCCAGATTTCACAAGTCAAATACCAACAACAGGCTCTTTTCCAGGTTTCCAGGGGACTATAAATATAAAGTTAGCTCAATATAAAATTATCATATTTTAATGGATTTTTTTTAGAATAGGGATCAAGCTGTGCCTTAAATATGAGCACTAATATGGTAATCCTGATTGTGTAGCAACATAAACACCTGAAACTGAATACTTGCATAGAAAAGGAAGTTTTAGCTAGTTTTTAATCTATAGAGGCCAGAATTGAACAGCCCAATCCTTGGTCTGTGACAAAAATCCTCTGATTACATTGCAAGAAAATAGGATCACACAGCAGAAAGTATGTGATAGTATAAGTAGTGGATGTAGGGAAAAAAAAAACACAAATTTGCCTTAAAATGGTGATAATGGTCCCAACACCAACAGAGCACACGTTTTTAGGTTCTTAAACCTTTCCTTAACGTTATAATTAAAGGTCCTGGAACATTAAACTTTTGGTGACAAGTCATATTTAAATTAAACCATCATAATAGTGCATATTATAAGGACACTAGCTCAACTGTGTTCATGGCAGCATTATTCATAATAGCCAGAACTTGGAAAGAACCTAGATGCCCCTCAACTTATGTAATAGTACATGTCTAAGAAAATATTTATGTGAAATAAGTCTTTTATTTCTAGACTTCATGTCTTAATATGAGAATAACATAAAGGAAACAGAAAAAAGTTCAAGTAAATCTATTCTTTGAGGACTTATTTTTTTACTTAAGCCATAATAGTCAACACACAGTTTACAAATTACCCAGCAATACTAAACTTCAGAAAGTGCATGACCTCAAATTTTCCTCTAATTTGTTGCAAGTTTTACATAATATACTGCTGATGGGGAAGTGAAGCATTTGCCTAGTGTTTTTTAATGAAAGAATTTCCTCCAAATGAGATTCATAACTAGTCTTAAATGTATAATTAGATTAGAACTCATATTAAAGGTGACCTTGATTTATTTAGCTGGTTAGTCAGTAGATACTTTATGGAGTTCAATATTCTCAAGATTGATCAAAAAAGGAAACTTTTAATGTCCTTAATAGGGTCATTAGTGGACTCACTGGATGAAATTAAACTGAAGGACAATCTCAACAAACTTTTTTTTAGTTCTAATAGCATACCCTTGGGAACATTAATAGCTAGTGCAAATTGGTGTCTATTTCCTTTATCTCATTTTCTTTATCTGACTTAAGTAGATAACAGATGATTACACAGAATATAAATTAGAAGAATTCTTGTTTTCCAAACTTACTCTTTTAAAAATAAATTCATGGATTTTTAAAAATTCAAGAACAATTTTTTGGAAATTCAATCACATTTTTAAAAAGCTGATACTTTTATAGACAATAAGAGTTTTTTTTTTAATGTGGAACTATCACAGCATTTTTTTTCTGTTTTGATTTTTAAACAATTAACCCAAAGAAGGAAATGAAATATTACCTCAAGAATGGTTTAGGATTCTCAAAGTCAGCAGAAAAGGCAGCATCAGCCAAGAGAGAGTTTCTCAAATAGAGAAACATATACATTTTCATGCACTATCATTTCTACTGTCTCACATACTTAGATGTCGTGGAAAGTCCTGTAGCGATAGACCAGGATTGTTGTGTGTCACTTACACTGTGAGAACATGTAGAAGCATGTCATCCTGATCTGATTGTTATTTGAATACAGACACAAAAAAGAAATTCCACACTAGTTCAGAATTGAGTATAACAAAGGGTTATTTATTTAGGTGTAGACTCACATAGTACAGTCCTCTGCTCAAACAGGAAACAGCCACCAAACCACACACCAGGAAGAGAGAGGGAATGTGCACTTTACATTGGCATTTGTAGTCTATGAGGCCACGTCCAAGTGGGCAGGTAACGGAAAGGCTACTACATGTAGGATTAACCACAGTACCTACCCCTTTTGTTTAAATAAGAGAGTTCTAAGCCTAATACAAAATTCTATACAATAAGAAACAATATCAAGCAAGAAACACGATAAATGTTTCAATAATTATCCTTTCCTAAGGAGTTTCAGTCTTCTTTCTATTATAAATAACTTGGCCAAGTCATGAGGGAAAAGCAACTACAGCTATCTAGTCTTCAATCCCATTGAAGACTCAAGAAAAGAATAACATTACTTGAGTAAGCGGGAAGTGCAATCAAGCAACTTCCAAAATGTGCAACAAATGATAGAGACAACTGGCTACCTGGGTAATCACACAAAGTCTCATTTGCAACGTTGGAGCAACCAACTTTGGCCAAGGCATAGAGTAACTGACAGATTATTTTCAAAGGCAGGAAAATTATCAAGACTGTCTTACCCTGTCTTGACAAGATTTGACATTCTTATGTCTTGTATCTTGCTTGTCCCCTCTGGACATTGTGCATTTTGTCAGTTGTCAGTGCATGGGCCAGTTTGGCAAGAAGAAAACAATCTCCAAGTGGAGTGTCTTTTTGGTGCTCAACATTCTCTTGGGAATAGATCGGTGCTGCCAGAAGCAATCATGTCTCACATAAGCAAAACTCTAAATTATTTAGATACCATTTTCTACAGCTCTTTGAAGTGGTTGAAGATTACCTATCTATGCAGAATACAATCTCTATGTATCTAAAGGAACATAGTTTAACTATAAGTATTACAAACATGGATGACTATTTACTTATAATTCTTAATACCTATATAACTTAAAGACTAAGAATTCATCTTAGAATACTAAACAATCTTTAAATGACTGTGCAACAAATAATGTTAATGACCACAAAATATAAACAATGTATAAGAATCTGGATCAGGGGTAGAAATGTATATTGCAATATGATAAACATATCCTAAAATTTTATCAATATACAAAATGTCTTAAGCAGAGGTAGACACATGCATGCATACAATATGACAAAATAACTTTGCTAGGTATACAAATATTGTAAACAAAAATAAAAACACATTCAATATAATTTAAGTTTGTATCAATATACAAGTATCTATACCAGTATAAATTACCTATAAATAATAGCTCACAATATTCACTCTATTACTCAGTTTTATTATTAGTATGAATAAGCTCACACTAATCTACTATCTCATCTAATTTCCCCCTTTATTTCAGAGAGATCCCTAAGGCAACATAAATTACCCCCCAACTCCACTCCTATACCAATTATAATCAAGCCCTAAATAGTGTTCTTAACCCTGAGGACAAACTTTGTTGCAAGAGAGGACATCATCTTCTAGAATTACTTCCAGCTGTCATGGGGCAATGTTCTTTCTATCAGATCCTGTGAAAGTAAAATGATCATTAAGTTTCAAGATTACTGTCTGGTATAATTGTAAATAGTCTCTTAGTGTTTCAGTATGGTTTTTCTGAGGTTCCTATTTGGAATGCCATCCAGAACATTGTAAAAAAATAAAAGTGCACCATTTCAACTAACTAATTTGTAACTATCTTGAACAGCTGGTACCCAAAACCAGTCTTACAGTAGTGCTATCAGCATCATGACATCATATCAACCAGGAGTTGGAGTTGTTCTGAGGCCTCATCTTCTTCCTGGAAACTTTAAAGATCAGTGCAGGAAAATTCATTGTTCATTGTAGAAAACTTAAACATTATTTATATAGACATACACACACATATATATTCAATGAAAGGTATGAGAGAGACAAAAATAGGTATGAAGAAAAGTAATTTTTTCTAAATTCTTTTTCTTTCTGTCCCATACCATAGCTCCTGATATGAGAAAGAAACTCTGAATTTTTATTTTAACAACATGCTTGGATTTAGAGAATGATAGACCCACTGCCCAACTCCAAAGCCAGCTTTGATTTTTAAGTGATCATGACTATTATTATAGTTAGTATTTAGAGATTCTTACCCTCAGATGACCTGTTCTCATAAGTGAAAATTATCTGTGTTTAGTGATCCTATTTGCAGGCATCTAAGTGTCCAGGTTATCTTGACTTTTTAAAGATAAGTATTTTTTGCAAAGACTAGAGCAGACATGTGTGCCAGATGAAGATGGATGCTAAAAAGGAATCCCACACTAGCTCAGAATTGAATATAATAAAGAGTTGTTTATTTAAGGGTAGACTCAGATCACAGTCCTCTTTTCAAACCAGGAAGAGCAACTGAATCCAGCAGCACAGAATAGAGAGGGAATGTTCTCTTTACATCAGCATTTATAGTATGAGAGGCCACACCCGAGTGCATGAATAACTTATAGGCTACTGTCTGTACGATTTCCTACAGCAGTTATTCTTTTGATAAAAGAATGATAAATATGCCTTTGCCTACTAATGTAAGGAGCATATTTAATAAAGAGTTGAAAGCAATCTAAAAGCTACAAAATACAATTTAGATAAGAGAGATTTTAGAGATAATAATATTTCATTCTCAAGCCTGGCTTTACATCAGTCCTCTAGGCAGCATACATCACTTTTGGTCATAATGTCCCATGTTTCTTGCTAAATCAAATGCAAACAATGAAGGATATTCATGCATCTCTTGCAGCTAGAATTTACAGCCTGAAAGAGCATTTGAATAGCTTATGATAAATATGTAGAGAAAGGTGAAGATCAGTGATTTAAATTCTTCCTAAATACAGTATTAAAAAGAAATGTAAAAGCATCAGAAATCTACTAGAACATTAAACATGTTTTTAAATAACATAAAATACAAAACACATATATAAACTATGCATAGTTTATGGAAAATTTCAAGGAGAATAATATGAGAAAATTTAAACAGTTTATTGTTGATATAGCTAAAACTGTAAAGTACCAATGAGAAAACCTGAAGGTCTAAATTAATCGAAAGTTATCCTGATACTATTAATCCAAAATTTGGTTATGTTGATATTCCATTTCTCCCCAAAGTTACCTGTGAATTTCACAGAATTTTTATCCAAATTGTTTAATATTTTTCTGAAAAAGTTGAAATTTGATCCAAAACTTTTATATAGAAATGATAAAAAGATAATTTTTGGAAAAATATGTCCAATGTCACAATTGAAACATCAGAGTTAGCCTCATAAATAAAGTACAGGATATAAATTTTTCATCCACTAAGACCTAGGTGGAAAGAAATGAATATCTTAATCTAAGAAATGGTCAAATGTAAAGAAAAATCTAGTCATAAAACATCAAGGAAATATGGACACTATTAACAAATATGAAAGAAGAAGACTAATAGAGAAAGAAATTCAGGTAAAAAACCACATAAAATATTTTCAACAAATCTATAAAAAAAAAAAAAACCTTCCCTAACCTAAAAAATATAAGGTGCCGATGAAGGTACAAGAAGCACAGAGAACACCAAATATGTAGGACCAGAAAAAAAATTCCCCATGGTCCATAATAATCAAAACACTACATTTATGTAATGAAGAAAGAATATTAAAAGATGGAAGACAAGGGGGACCAATTCACATACAAAGGCAGACCTATTAGAACAATAAACTGCTTGTCCATGGTGACTCTAAAAAGCTATAAGTTTCACAAACTCTAAGAAAGTAGAAATGCCTGCTCTTACTAATATACCCATCAAAATTTTTAACCACAATAGATGGAAAAAGAAAGAACTCTTGATAAAACCAAATTTAAGTAGAATTTCTAAACAAAAAAAAAATTATACAGAAGGAACTAAAAGGAAAACTCCAGACTAAAGAGGTTAAACCCAAGAAATACAAGGAATAAGTAATATCCGACTAAATCAAAATAATGGAGAAAACCCCATGTAGTAACAAAATAATAGGAGTTAAAAAACACTGGTCATCATTAACTATCCACATCAATAATCTTGATTTCTCCATACAATGACAGACTAATATTATGGTTTCAAAAACAGGATTCATCCTTGTACTACATCAAGAAAAGCACCTTAAAAACAAAGACTATACATTACCTCAGGTAAAGGTACAGAAAAAGTTATTCCAAATAAATGGTCATAAGAAACTAGTAGGAAGAGCCATTTTAATATTTAACAAAATAGACTTCAAATAGAAGCTAATTAGAAAAGATAGGGAAGAGCACTACATACTCATTAAAGGAAAAGATCACCAAAAGGATATTACTATGCCAAACAATTATGCAACAAACTTAAAGTCACCCAAGTTTATAAATGAAATATTACTACAAGTAAATATATTGCCTCATACATTGATAGTAGATGAGCTCACACCAGTAGACAGGTTATCCAGACAGAAACAAAACAGAAAAGACTTGGAGTTAATGATATCAAAAAACAAGTGGACCCAGCAGATATTTATGCAGTATATCATACCTAAAGAGAAAACAGTAGGCGATCTTCTCAGCAGCTCATAGAACTTTCTCCAAAATTGACCACATGCTGGGAAATAAAGCAAGTCTCAACAAAAATAAGAAAATTGAAATAATACTCTACAATCTATCTGACCATAATGAAACAAAGCTCTAACATCACCAACAAAAAGTATACAAACTCATAAAAAGAACAACTTATTATGAATGAAAAATGGGTCAAACAGAAATTCAGAAGAAAATTTAAACCTTTTAAAATTTAATGAAAACTTAAAAACATAGTATATACAAACCTATGAGACGCAATAATGATGCATTTAAGATGCAAGTTCATACAGAGAACTAACATAGATCTCATATTAGTTACTTAATGGCATCCTCAAAATCTCTAGACGAAAAAGAGTGAATAACACACTAAATCTCTAGATGTCAAAAAATAATCAAACTCATGGCTGAAATTAATAAAACAAACAAGTACAAAATGCATAGAATAAATGAAATAAAGATTTCTTTCTTTGAGAAAATCAATAATATTGATAAACCCTTAGCCAAGGTAATAAAAAACAGAAAGAGAGAAGATCCAAAGTAGAGATGAAAAGGGGGCCATCACATCAGACACTGAGAAAATTCAGAAAATCGTAGCAACATACCCTAAAAATATGTTGTCCACAAGTTGGAAAATGTAAAAGAAAGGAATAAATTTCTTAAATATTTATTATCTACAAAGATAAATCAAATTTATATAAGGAATTTAAACAGATCCATAACCCTTGGTGAAACAGAGTTGTGATTAAACACTTCCCAATTTCACCCCAGCAAATCTCCACCTAGACCCTCTCCCACATATCAACTCCCCAGGCTCATCCATAGCTTTGTAGCAAACCACCTGTTGATGGCTCATTTTCTTCTCTGCTCACATCTCTAGCTCACCATACAGATATTCTCTTTCTAAAGTCCCTTCTTCAAAATTAATTACTTTATCCCAGCTGCCAAATTCAACAGATTTTCTGGGAAGCCACAGAACCCTCTAGCCATCGAGAAAAAGGAGAATAACTGCAGATCATCAGCTCTCCCTCAGCTCCTTCAGGAGCCACCTCAGTCTTATTCCCAGCTCTGCAGCAAATAATCTGCTGCATCTTGCAGTTCTGTAGCAGATAATCTGCTTACTCACCTTGCCCCCATTAACAGTGTGTCACTCAGTTCTATATCTCTAAACTTCCTTCCCTTATTCATTGTTTTATCCCAGGCTCCAGATCCATGAGACATTCCCTTCAATCTATAGCCTATTCCTTCCAGAAAGCATGTTGCCTAGCTGCAAATCTTCATCTCTCTATTTATTCCTCCAAGTTCAGTCCTCAAATTCTAATCCCAGATTTGTTGCAGATCACCTGTTCTGGCTTCTCCTCTATGACCGTATTCCCAGGGATTAAGCAGATCTTGATGGTACACCATGTTTCATCCTTCCATTAGACCCCTCCTAAACCATCCCTATTCCTATCAGCTCCCAATACTAAGAAACACATTTTATTTAACAATTCAGGTGGCCAAATCTATCAAAATCTTGGAAGTATTTCTTTTCAGGTAGAACATAACCACTACACTCTGCTAAAAACCAGAGAGGACAACATAAACCAAAGAATTAAATACACACCCAAGAAAAACAAGGCCAGATATCAGCACTTAGAAAAACAATCTTCCAAAACCAAAATAAACAGATGGGGATGTAAAACACAATATTTTTTTTAAAAAGCTAGAATAAAATGTCTCCACTCGAGTCCAACAACTCAACCACAACAGGTCTAAAGTATTCCAACATAGCTGAAGCCTAAGAAAAAGACTTTAAAGTTACTTAAGGTCATGTTCAACTTCCTTAGCTATCAGGGAAATGCAAATCAAAACAACTTTGAGATACCATCTTACACCTGTCAGAAGAGCTAAAATCCAAAACACCAATGATAACCTATGCTGGAGAGGATGTGGAGGAAGGGGAACACTCATTTATTGATGGTGGGAATGCAAACTTGTGCAAGCACTTTGGAAATCAGTGTGGTGGTTTCTTAGAAAACTGAGAGTCAACCTATCTCAAGATCCAGTACTACCACTCTTGGGAATATACCCAAGAGATGCCGAATCATACTGCAAAAGCATTTGTTTACGATGTTCATAGAAGCATTACTTATAATAGCCAGAACCTGGAAACAACCTAGATTCCCCTCAATGGAAGAATGAATAAAGAAACTGTGGCACATCTACACATTAGAGTACTACTCATTTTGCATGCAAATGGATGGAAATAGAAAACACTATCTTGAGTGAGATAACCCAGACCCAAAAATATGAATATGGTATGTACTCACTCATTAGTGGATTCTAGCCATAAAGAAAAGACATTGAGCCTATAGTTCGTGATCCTAGAGGAGCTAAGTAATAAGATAAACCCAAAGAAAAACATATATAGATCCTCCTGGAAACTGGAAGCAGACCAGATCGCTAGGCAAAATTTGGGAGCATGGGGTAGTGGTAGGGTTGGGGGAAGGGGAGGAGGGAGAGAAAAGGGAGAAGGGCAAGCTTGGGGAAAGATTGGGGAAGTGGGATGTTTGAAATGTAGGAAGGACATATATGGGAGCAGAAAAGAAGATATCTTTACTTACAGAGACATTTTGGGGTTGGCAAGAGACTTGGCTCTAGAGGGGATTGTCCCCAGCTAGGACCCTGGAAAGTGGAGGAGAGGGTGCCTGAACTGGCCTTGTCCCATAGTCAGACTGATGACTATCTTGAATATCACCATACAAACTTCATCAAGTAATAGATGAAGATAGAGAGAGAGACCCACAGTGGAACACTGGTCTGAGCACCCAAGGTCCAATTGAAGAGCAGAAAAAGGTAGAATATGAGCAAGGAAGTCAGGACCATGAGAGGTTGGTCCACCCACTGAGACAGTGTGCCTTATCTAATGGGATCTCACCAAAGCCAGTTGGACTGGGACTGAACAAGCATGGGATCAAACTAGGCCCTCTCAATGTGGTTGACAATTGGGGCAGAATGAGAAGCCAATGATAATTGCGCTGGGATGTGTCTCTACTACATGTACTGGCTTTTTGGGATCCTAGTCTATTTGGATACATATCTTCCTAAGCCTGGATGGAGGGGGGCCTTGGACTTCCCACATGGCAGGGTACCATGCCCTCCCTTAGGACTGGAGCAGGAGAGGGGAGGATGACTTGGGGAGCTGGAGGGAAATTGGAGCAGGGGAGGAAGTGGAAATTTGAGTGGTATTATTCATAAAGCAATAAAAATAAATAAAAAAGAATAAGACAGTCATAGATTAAAAGAGTAAAGAAAAATAAGCCACATAAAAAAGAAAATGCACAGAGAGTCTGGATTATGTATATTATTGTGTTTTCTTTGAGGGTTTTTTTGATTTTGTTTTTTTGTTTTTTGTTTTTTTTGCTTTGGAAAAGAGGTTCTGCTTTTGTTTCCACAGATAATAGAAAGCTGTGGATTCCTCCCTGGCTTATACAGTTTGATCAAAGAAAGACCCCCTGTAGCAATGACCCAGATGGTCCAACATCCAGGACAGCTTTAGGACTACTGGCTGAGGTGGACCTACCACATGGATACCCCACAAAAGTCCTGAATAACAGCACCTCCAAACAGTAAGAAATAGTCTAGAGAACAATACCCAAATTTCCTAAATGTTTGTTTATATTCAAAGGGAAATATGTTATAGAGATGAATACTTTACATTTGTATGGATCTTGGTTTATTGATACAAATTTCAGATGAATTTTGTTATATATGTATTTCTACTCTTGATTAAGGCACCGTGTGCAGCTCATTTTAAATGTAATGTATAATAAAAAATATAGTCTAATAGATAGTCATCTATAATAGTCAAGTTTGTAGTCATATTAGTTAGGTTGTCTAAATGTACAAAAATATATTTTAAATGTAAATGTATAGGTATTCTTCACATCTTTTAAAGACTTAGAGAATATGGCATTTAAAATGTGTTAGGAACATGTCAACAATGAGACATGTCTACTCTTGGCAGTACCAATTACTTCAAGAGGATGAAGGGCATGGAAGAGGCTCCTCATGGATTTAGTTGGCCATTTGGGCAAGAAAATGCTCTTGCCAGGACTGACTGATGGTATGCTCTATAAAATGGACATGCAAGACCCACAAAAAAATGACTGCTGAACTTGCCTAAAGGTAAGACAGTCTTTCAGAGTTCCTGCTGCATGAAAGAGTTTGATAGACATTCTGCAGGGTACAGAAGAAAGTGACTGACAAATTGCCAATACAGGAGAAACAAGCTTTCAAATTTCCTGCTTCATGGAAATGTCTGCTAAATACTATGCTTCTATAGGCTGAAGATGGATGATCCAATGTTACAGAAGAACTTTGGGTGACTTTCCAGACAAGATCTCTGTCAATTTTAAGTTTTTGGAAGTTGCTTACCATGTACTTCCTGTTAACTTAGGTAATATTATATCCTTCTGAGATCTTTGGAGTTGAAGAATACATAGTTATAATTATAGTTTTCCTTGATCATGATAAAATATAAAGTAGATATAAATATTGTAACTATAATTCTTACTTGACACCTGTTTTGTTGTATGTAATTTTACTATGTTAAAATTAAAACCTTTCATTTTATTTAGACAGAAAAGGGGAGATGATGATCCTCTCTGTATGCTATAAATATGTTTTATTACCATTGGTTATAAAAGAAGTTGTTTTGGCCAATGTTTTAGTATAGTAAAGCCAGGCAGGAAGTTCAAACAGAGATATAGAGAGAAAATAAGTGGAGTCAGAAAAATGTCATGTAGCTGTCAAAGGAAAGAGTGTTACCTGTAGGTCACAACCTCGTGATGATTCGCAGATTAATAGAAATAGGTTAATTTTAGATGTAAGATTTAGCTAGAAATATGCATAAGCTATTGGCCAAATAGTATTGTAATTAATATAGTTTCAGAGTGATTATTCATGCTGGGAAACAAATAAACACTCTCTGATGAAAACCAATATCTGACTTGACTAGGAGCCCCATTCCCAAAGATGGGAACCATGAACAACACTCCCTTTGTGACTAACAATCTGAAAGTAAATAACCCTAGGACTAAAAATAAAACCAAATATTCCTATACTGTTCTAAGAAAAGAAAATGGCAACAAAATGACTCATGATGAAATTCTGCTCTACTTATAGACCAGTGCCTATGTTCAGGCATCACCAGAAAAGTTTTCCTCCTGTAGCCAGTGAAAACAAAGGTAGAGACAAGCAGCCAGATGTTATGCAGAGAGTGTGAACCAGAATGCTTGGAAAACAACAAGCAAACAAAGATATCTTCTAAAATCTGCTTTGGCGATTTAACACTGCTTTAAAACAAATTTTATGGGTTAAATTCTTTTATTCGTTTTACTACAATTTCCCTTTCCTCCCCCCTACTTCCCCTCTGCCCTTCTCTCTAGTCAACTTCTCTTCCGTTTCTGTATAGAAAGGGCAGGGCACTTATGTCAGCAAAGCATATCATATCTAGTTTGGGAGGACAAAGTTCTTCCCCCTCAGTGAGGCTGGACAAGGCAATCCAGTATGAGGAACAGGTTCCTAAAAGCCAGCCAAATGTTAGGTTCAGGCCCTAGTTCCACTTCTAGGACCTCACAAGTAGATCAAGCTACACAAAAGTCACACATATGTATAGGGCCTAAGTTATTCCCATGCAGGCTCCCTGGGCAGGTCTAAATATATACCTTTCCTTTTTATAATAAACATATCTTAAATGTTAAATATATGTACCTAGTATTTACCTTGCAGAAGAGTGAACACATTTATTTGTGGTGTGTGTGTGTGTAAAACTAAAACAAAAGAGCATCTAGATGAACATGATCAAAGCTCATGTGAATTCATGAAGACTGAAGCAGCACAAACACAAGACCTTCATGGGACTGTATCAGTTCCTCAGC
>NW_004949107.1:2058127-2060863 GCF_000317375.1 Microtus ochrogaster
TGTGCTAACAAGTGAATATCTAAGTCTTGTGCCCTCTTGGGCTCTTTTCCTTCTCTTTGTTTTGTCAAGTTTTGATGTGTTATCTTTTGTTTTGTCTTATTATATCTTATCAGAATCCTTTGGAAGTCCCTTTTTGCTAAATCACAGGGAGGTAGTAGATTCTGGATGGAAGAGAGTGGATGTATGGAGGTGCTGAGTGGAGTGGGGGTGGAAGCATTATTGGGGTATATTACATAAGACTCTAATTTCAAGAAAAAGAATAATACATACATAAAATAATATGAACAGGAACTTTCTCGTTTACTATAAAATGAATAGGATTAAGTCACATTTAAAGATATAATTTAAAAAAAAAAAAACGTTTTTCCCAACCAAAAAATCTCCTGGCCAGATAGACTCAATGCAGAGTTACACTAGAATAGCATTAAAGAATTAATTCGAATACTCTTCAAATTATTCAGCAAAACATAAAATGGATCAACATTGCCTAATGCTTTTTAATGAAGTCACCATCATCCAGACACATAAAATATACAAAAACTTAAGAAAGGATGAAAATTATAAGCCAATATCCATTATGAACATACATGGCAAAATTCTCAATAGTATCTGCAAATAAAATTTAAGCACACATCAAAAACACCCACCAGAATCATCTAGACTTTATCTCAGAAATGTAGAGATTTTTCAACATAGGTAAACCAATTAATGTAATCTAACACATTAAACACACTGAAATAGAAAAACCACATGATCATCACCTCAGGTAGAAAAAAGGCCTTTGACAACATCTAAATTTTCTTCATGATAAAAGTCCTCAGAAGGAATATACCTCAATATAATAAAGATGATTTACAACAAACACACAGCCAACATCTATCTAAATGGAAAGAAACTTAAAGAATTTCAACAAAATTCAGTAATAAGACAAAGTTGCCCACCCTCTCCATATGCTTTAGTACCACTTAAAATCTTAGCTATACCAATAAGACAATTGGAAAAAGACTGTGATAAGATAATGTATTTTTTGAAGAGGATATAATTGTAGGCATAAATATCTCTAAACTACTTTCCAAGAAATTTTGCCAACTGGCAAACACTTTCATCAAATACCAAGTTACAAAATAAACCCACAAAATCCATATTCTTCCCATAAATAAATGGCCAATAGGCTGAGAAAGAAATGAAAGAAACAACACCTTTCACAGTAGACTCAAAAACTGAGTAAGTATAACAGAGCAGTGAAAGAACTGTATAACAATTTTATGACATTGAAGAAAGAAATTGTTGAAGACATCAGAAGATTGGTATATGTCCCATGCTCATGGATCAATAGGATTAATATACTGAAAATAGCTATGTTACCAAAAGCAACCTATAGATTTGAAGAAATTCCCATCAAATTACAACACAAATCTTCAGAAAAATTGAAAGGACAGATTTTTAGCTTTATATGGACAAGGAAAAAAAAAACAGGATAGTCAAAACATTCTTGCATAATAAAAAAGCTGGAGATATTACCTCTATCTCAAACTGTAAAATGGAGTTACAGTAATGAAAACATGGTATTGTAAAACAAACAAACAAAAGAACAAAACTACAAAAAACAATAAGAGAGAAAGAAATAGAACCATTAATGGATTGGACCATTGAATTCAAACTGAAGTCCAAGATATAAGTCCACATACCCATAGACACCTATTTGATAGAGAAGCCAGATACATACTACATAAGACAGCATTTTTTTTAATTTTTTTTTTTTTTTGGTCAAACTAGTTGGCTACATGGGAAAGAATGTAAATAGATCCATTCCTATCTACTGGCACCAAACTCAACTCTAAATGGATTAAAGACCTTGGCATAATGCCAGACATCCCTGAATCTGATAGAAAAGAAAAAACAAAGATGCAGTCTTGAACTCATTGATAAAACTCATTGGAAAAGACTTGCTGACATAAACAGCACAGACATTAATAATAACAATTCACAAATTTGTTTTCATGAAACTGAGAAGCTACTTTGTGTCAAATAACTCCATCCTTTGCAGAAAGCAACAGCCTACTGAGTGGAAGAAGATCTTTACCAACCACACAAGTGATAAATGCTTAATATGTAAAATATTTATAGAACAAAACAAAACTGTGCATAAAAAGACAAATAAGTCAATTTAAAAATGGGGTACAGAACTAAGGAAACAGTCCAAAAATATGAAACACTTAAATGTTTAAAATCCTTAGTCATTAGAAAAATTCAAATTGCAACTACTTTGAGATTTCATCTTGCACTAATGAAAATGGCCAAGATAAATAAAAAAGAAAAGACAGCTTATATTGGAAAAGATGTGGGTTAAGGGAGCAATCATTGCTGTTGATAGTGCAAACATGTAGTAGGAAAAAGTCAGTGTGAGGATTTCTTAAAACAAAAAACTAGATCAAGTTCAATATCCTGCTGTCTCTTTGGGCATATATTCAAAGGACACTACATTCTATTACAGAGACAGTCATTTAATTATCTTTGTTTTATTCATAATAGCCAGGAAATGGAAACAGCCTCAATGGGTGGCAAGAGATGAATAGACAGGAATATATGATTTATTTCCATAGTGGGATATTACATACATGTTAAATTCTGTGTTAAAAAATAAAATCCTGAAATACTTAGGCAAATGAATGTAGCTAGAAGAAAACATCCTGTGTTAGGAAATTCAGACCTCAAAAGACATTTCATATATATATA
>NW_004949107.1:2060993-2066672 GCF_000317375.1 Microtus ochrogaster
TATATTGTATATATTATGCATAATATATAATAAATATATTAAATACAAGATATGTAAAAAATAGAATGACTTAACAAAAGAGAAGATTATGCAATCTTTAGGAAAGTATTGAAAAGTTAATGTATACCAGTCTCTAAAGAAGCACTCTCTGATACAGAGCAAGGACTTGTAGAAAAGCAGAAGCTGGGCACACTGAATACCCCTGTATAGTTTTACTACATGATGTTTTTTTTTTTTTTGGTTTTTGTTTTTGTGAAGGCGGGGTTTCTCTGTAGCTTTGAAACCTGTCCTGGAACCAGCTTTTGTAGACCAGACTGGCCTCAAATTCACAGAGATCTGCCTGCTTCCTCCTCCTGAATGCTGGGCTAAAGGTATGCACCACTACCACTTGGTTTACATGATGGAGCTTACTCATGATTGTCTGTGAGTAATCTTGCTGTCTTTGTTTTATTTTTAAATTATTGTATCATTTTAACAAAAAGGAATTCTTTTAGGTAGCAAGTTAGATATTTGTGGATATTGGGTCATTGTGATTGGAAACTACCCCGACAATCAGCAGCTTATAAAACCAAATACTGAATGTTGAACTGTTGTTATTGCCAAAAGAATGGTATATAGTCAGATATACAGCCCTGAGTGAAGATATGACATTGAGAAATGAGTAGATGGGCTTTTTGAAAATTATCTAAATGTTACAATATCTAAGTACCAAATACTATTCCTGAAAAGAAAAATCTAAGAGCATTGTTTCCTCTAAGTAGAGTCAATACAAATGAGCCCTTTGTTCCCCTGGACAAAAGCAACCCCTTCAGGAATAGCTGCCTGCCCAAGATATTAGGGAAAAAATATAATGTCTATTTCAAATGGAAATTATAAAATGGTTATTTTGTTCCTTGCTCCTCCATCCTAGAGTGCTTCACTTAAATCTCTAATAAATTCTACTTTCTATACGGTTCTATGTGTCTTCTCTAGTTCCATTGATGAAAACCACAAAGTCAAGAAAGCTGAGAGTGGATTCCAGCAGCTGTCCGATTTGCAGACTAAATTTTATAATTCAAAACACTTTACAGGAAGTTCTTCTTGTCTTTGGAGACAGCAAGAGCTGAAAATGGTGGTACTAGATTGCACAGCTTAGAGTCTAGGTGTGGATTTGGGTGCTTGCTCAACAGATGGGAAGTGTTTTGTTTAAATTTAGTGATTTTTCCATTAACTGTGGCTTGCATTCACAGAGGGTGAGCTAGAGAGTCATAGCAATGTATTTATTCCATATATACTTATATTACAATTGCAATCTAATACTATAAAATAGCAAATGAAAAATGAGATTTAAAAGAAGAATAAATGAAAGCATTTTGGGGACAATGACTTTTTGTTTTGTTTTCCATTTTTGTCTTACAAAAGGAATTGTTTGTATCCAGACAGACACCCTCAAAATTCCTGTGTGTTAGTGTCTTCTTTAGTGTGAGAACAATGGTACCTCAAAAATCACAAACCTCGGGGATTATAAAATAATAACCAAATGATTTGGTGGAGTATTTGCTTTGCTATGCAAATAAAAATACAACAAAAGGGCTTAAATCTGCCAAATGCCTCTGAGAGCGAGCATGATTCACTATTTGTACCATAGACTTTGAGTGCAGCATCTGTTAGATAAGTAGCTCCCATCTCATAAAAAATTCACTAGCAATGATACTGTTCTCTTTCTAAAGGACTCTGCCAGAGAACTGAATCAACAGAATAACCAAGTGCCTGACATTTTAAGAAAATATTTAAATCAAATAAATTATAATGGTTATTAATACACTTTATATTTAATAAGACTATTAATCTCTCAGGCTCAGTGCAGAAAGGAAATAACTTCAATTAGGTAATAACATGTAAGGGAGCATTCACATGTCATCTAATTTTATAGCTTTATGGTTCTCAGAATGTAAATTTAATTTAAAGATAAGAAACTGTGGCTCACTCTCATTCAATAATTTCTCCAGAAGCACTTCAGTGTCACATAGAAAAAAATTAAAAAATTAAAAAACATTAAACAAATCTACCTCCATGCTGCAAATATCCACTTCTTGTTCCTTTTTCCAATGAAGATCAATATTAATCTATCAGTCAATAGGCAAACAATTCAAATTAAAAAAAAATATGCAAGTCATAAAACCTTAAAAATTGCATTCTACTAAATGGACTGTCATTTTATTTCAATATTATCATGTTTGTTTTAATCAAATGAAAACGAAAAATCACAGAGTTTTAAAAAAATAGTTGCTGCTCACAAATGATTTGGTTTAAAGGAAGTAAAACTAATTTAGTAGTTAAGCTTGCATACAACTACTCATTACTCTTTTATTAGGCATTGTATATGAAACAAATCAAAACTGAAGGTGTCTTTGAGTGGGTATGCAGATGCAAATTACAGCATTGTTGTGATGATGTATTACCTCAAGTAAGAAATGATGCAATATACCTGTTCGATTTAAGAAATTCTAGAGGAAAACCAGCACAAAAGAAATACTACACTGTTTGAAAGTACCATGCTCAAACTATAGATTAAAATGATAGTTTATGGCAAACACCTTGAGCACTTCTAACAGGAAGAAGCAATATGGCTCATCTCTCAATGAACGTTTTTGTTAAAAATGACTTGTTAGGTTTAACTTCTTATGAAACTGAATAATAAGCCACTTCACCTGTGGAAATTAAAAATCTCATCCTGACTTAGTGTATGAACTGAGCATCATTTCAAGAGGAAGTGCATATCTAAACAGGAATGACCTTGGAAGTGAAAATTAAAATTTCACTGTGTGCTCTGGATGTGACAATACCACTGATTTCCAAGAGTCAGAAAATAAGTGTGATGTCAGCTCCTAAGTTAACGCATTTTTTCATAGAGAGTCAAGTATTAGGAAATAAACCTGATTCGTCCATGGAGTGTCATAGAAGCAATCACCTGACCCTCTTCTCCACCTTTGTTGATAAAAAAGTTTGTGCATCTTTTAGGCCGCTCCTTATTATCTCTGTGGCCCTCTATCTTCATCTGATTCAGCCAGAAAACTCTTTGGTCTACTCCATTGGCTGTCTGGGAGCTATGACACAAGCAAGTCTCCTTCAACTGTAGCTCACTGAGTGGCAAAGAGTCCAGTATTCCCTTCATATCAAGATGTGTTTATAGATAACTTCTTAGCCCAGAAGGTGTTAGACTGGCTTTACATTTGTTTACATAACTAAATGTATATAAAGTGCTCTCTAAAGTCCATGAAAAAGAAATTTAATAAAATTGAACATTAAATAAATGGTTTTAGTTTTGTTTTTAGTATATTGGAAAATTGTTTTTGTAACCGCAGATGTTTTTGGATATTGGTATATAAAATATATTGAGTCTGAATTTTCTTCAAAATAACTCTTGTAGCTATTGCCTCATTTCAAATAAAATATTCCATGTATAAAACATATTATAAATTTAACACACATGGTGGTCTTGTATTTTTCTTTTTATTGGTCTATATATATTAATAAATAACATACAAGTATATTGTTAATGGGATACATAGAGTCATGTTGTGCTTGAGCCTTGCTTTATCCCAGCATGGTTGGACTATTGAAATAGAACCAAGGAGAGGAGATGGGGAAAGCATGGGCAGGGCCAAAGAAAGATTCCAAGGGGTGGTGAGTACAATGGGAAGGAGCACCCAGGAGGCTGTGTCAGTGGACAACTCCTTTATTGAAATGTGGCAAGGGGCTTTTTAAATGATTTCTGTTGAGCTCTACCTTTTTCTCTGCTCCCCACCTTGCCTCTCCCCTCCCCTTCAACCTTCTCCTAGTTCCCCATTTTCCCAATTTACTCAGGAGATCCTGTCTTTTTCTACTACCCATGTAGATTAGATCTATGTATGTCTCTCTTAGGGTCCTCATTGTTGTCTAGGATCTCTGTGATTGTGATCTGTGGGCTGGTTTTTTTTTTTTTTTTTGCTTTATGTTTAAAAAACACTTGTGATAATTGTCTTTCTGGGTCTGGGTTACCTCACTCAAAATGATGATTTCTATTTCCATCCACTGTGGCAAGGGACTTTTCTATCCTAGGAAGAATGGCCAGTTAGGTTTATTTGGTTCAATGTCATTGGCTGAGGCAAGACTATCTAGAACACTTCATTTGCATACTCAGGAGCAACAGAAGCCAGGAAAAGAAGCCTTATAAGGTCATATAGGAAGTTCTGCCTGGGATGTTCAGGCAGTCATATAAGCATCAACCTGTACCTGTAGCTTTGGAGATGTGTAAGTTTATCAGTTCATCAGGGTATATCTGAATCTAGAGAAGACTAACTGCTGGGCTTACTGACACAAAGTAGGAGGAGCAGGCAAATTCATGCTGCTTTCAAGATGAGAAAGTCCACAAATTTCAGCATGCTTTGATTCCTTCTTCTCTTCAGTGAGTCCCACAAAGCCCCCCAATTCAACCTGTTTTTTTTTTATAAAGAGGAGGTATCATCAGTCTCCATTTGTGGGATGGTCTGGTATTAGACCAGGATCTTATTAGAGGCAATATTTGTGTGGGAATTGATTAAGACAGGGAACTAGGTCTAGGAGGGCCCCAGTAATAGGGTGGGGATCAAGGAGGGGAAGAAGCCAAGCAATTAAAGGTTTTGATAAGCAAGGCCTAGAGTTCTAGCAGACCAGTAGGCCCCACCAGAGTTTTGTGTATTGTATTCCATTAGCTCAGACTCATTAACATAAAAGCAACATTCTTCCTCCTGTATAACTCAAGTTTCCCATTGTCTGGAAATTATTAAATCTAAGGCATTGATTCTTTTGTAGTAATACTCCCCATAGGGTGGTTATCTGTAGTAGACAGTCAAGTTCCCCGAGTTTATAATGGTGAATCTGTGGGATAATCATTACAGAGGTGGAAAACCTGCAAATAATACAAGGGTGAAAGGTTCCTTGAAACCAGGAAGGGCAAAGGAGCTAGCACAGATTGTTTTTAAAAACAGTGGTGTTGGAAGAGCACCTGGGATGGGATTTAGAAAAGGGCCCCACAAGGCAAGGGGAAGAATGAGTCAAAAGGGGGGAAATGATGGCACTTTCAAAGAAAATGGGGTTTTGGAGAATTATCTTATAAGGAGACATTAACAGGAACAGCAATAAGCAATGACCAAGAGAGTGAAGCACAAAAGAAACATTGAGACATTATGGTGGGATGTGAGGAGCAGCATGTCGACAGCAAAGAGAACACATTGTAACCAGGCTGGAGTGAGCATTCCCTGTTAGTCATGTCTCCTGGTTAAACATATTTTTTTTTTATATCTGCTCCATCCGTTGCTGGTTGAAGGTTCTATAACCACAATTATGGTAGCCATCAATCTGATTACAGGGGAGGTCAATTTAGGTCTCCTTTCCACTGTTGCCTAGAGTCTTAGCTGGGTGTGGAACAGACACTTAAAAGAAATATCACACTAGCTCAGAATTGAGAAATAGATGGTTATTTATATAGGCGTAAACTCACAAATCAGAATCCTTTGCTGGAATGGAGATCAGAAACTGAAATCAGCAACTGGAACAGAGAAAGAGTATAAGAGGCCACGCCCCAGATCTGCTTTAGATCTAATATCTACTTATGAGTGATTTCATCCCACATTTGCTTCTCTGGGTATGGGTTATCTCACTCAGTATTTTTTCTAGTTC
>NW_004949107.1:2066773-2090288 GCF_000317375.1 Microtus ochrogaster
CCAAGTCATGAAAGGAAAGTAACCTGTGTCATCCTTGTGGACTCTTGGAAATTTCCCTAGTGTCATGCTTCTCACTAGCCCTTTAATGGTTCCCTCAATCAAGATATTTTTTCTCTCCCTCAATGTTTTTCCCCACTTCTTGAGCATCCCATTACCTCATGTTCTCCCCCCTCAACCCCTTCTCTCTTCCCGCTCCCTTTCCATACTTCCTATTCCCCCTCCTAAATATCTCAGGTGGGCTTGTGCTCCCCCTCCTCAGGAGGACCCATGTGTATCTCTCTTAGGGTTCTCCTTGTTTCCTAGCTCCTCTGAGATCATGGATTATAGGATGGTTGTCCTTTGCTTTAGATCTACTTATGAGTGATTTCATACCACATTTGCTTCTCTGGGTATGGGTTATCTCACTCAGTATTTTTTCTAGTTCAATAGACCTAGCAACTGACAAAAGTTGATACAGAGATATACAGTGAAGAAATGGGTCGAGCTAATGGAGACCAGCCCAAGAGAGGGAGGAACAATAATATGTACAAAGGGGTCAAGACCATGATGGCAATACCCACAGAAGCAGCTTTATTACAGAGCTACAGTAATGAAAATGGCTTGGTATTGGCTTGAAAACAGAGAGGATGACCAATGGAATTGAAGTGAAGACCCAAATATTAATCCACACACCTATGGACACCCATTTTTTGACAAAGAGGCTAAAATTATATAATGGAAAAAAGGAAGCATCTTCAACAAATGTTGCTGGCATAACTGGATATCAACATGTAGAAGAATGAAAATGGATCCATATCTATCCCCATACACAAAACTCAAGTCCAAATGAATTAAAGACCTCCATATAAATCTGACCACACTGAACCTCATAGAAGAAAAGGCAGGAAATAGCCTTCATTGCATGGCACAGGAGACTACTTCCTAAATTTTTAAATTTAAAAAAAAATTGTCAGGAATACCATGTGGAAACTCTCCAGCTGTATGGATTCAAAATATGTGTTGTCAGGGATTATATTATATGAACAATTGGTTCATCATACTGTTTTGTTTATAGTTACTTTCCAAGAATTATAACTTCCAGCTTTCTAAGAAGTTACCTTGTCTGTGGCAGGAGGAGCTCACAGGCTAATTTTGGGTCTAACATCCTCCCCTAAAATTGTATCCTGGATGAAATTCTTATATGATGTTTATATTTGGATCTAATAACCATCATCAGCTTGAGGGTACCCAGATAGGAATTATTATTTAATTATTTTATCAGTAAAGTAAGAGTCAATAGCAGTTAACAAAAAGCAGAAGAGCCAAAGGCCCTATGATGGATAATATCTTATTGTTCTGCATAAAGCAGGCCAAGTGTCCTATCTTATTGTAGAATTATTTTAGTTCATGTATCTATATGCTGATAAATCTGAGCCCACTTTTCCAATATACCAATTGGCATGCTAGTCAGCCATTTTGTCCCCTTTTCATGGAGCTTTCTTTTGACTTGATCCTTTTTAGCCTGTTGAGTAGGTAGGGACGATGATGGTCTTTTCTAATTATTATGATATATAGATAAAATATCATCTTGAGAGTTTTCTGTAAGCAACAATTTAAATACCACAGAACATGTTTTAGGACGTTACGTCCCAAAACTATCTGTTTATGAATAATGATGAGGTACACTCACAGAATTATTTTCTTTCTGTTCTTCTTAAAAGCAATCACAAATTTTTCACACCAAGCCACTGAGTTATCTGTATGTATTTGGGAAGGAAAAACATTTTCATTGGATTTCTCATGTTCAATTTGGTTGTATCCACATGGCTCTCCCTACTGGCTCCTTTTATGCATGACATAGTCTGAGTCAATTATATTGGAAAATCTGCCTGGTGATTGAAATACATCAAGTCATAAACATTTGGCTACAAGGACTTTATGACTGCTGTTGTTTTTCAGGGTACTTATGTGTTTCTGCATTCTACACTGAGAACTCTCCCCGTACCATTAAATAGTATGCTGCAAGGTCAATTCAGCTATTTTGACTTCTTTATGAATTATACCAGTGAGGATGGCCCATCTATGTGACTGGGATGTGAAATTTCATAAGCAGTAGTTGGAAAGGCTCAAGAATTGGCATTGAGGTTGCGGTCTGATGTAAAAGTCTGGTTGTATTTTGCATGATGTACTGAAATGGTAAGAATTTACCTCTCTCTGGGTGTAAACCCATTCTATGTCCTGTGATTTTCATCTGAGGATAATATTTCCTGATCCGTATGAAGAAGATTTACATATCAACAGCTAATGTAACAGATTCCAACAGTGTTCCTTTATAGCAATCTTAACAAAGCATTCTGCTTAATCTCTGTATCTGTCTCTTTTTGTCTCTGTCTCTCTCACACATACATAAACACACTAACATATTTAGTGTGCCTTCTTTGCCAGGTTTTCACTGCCGACATATATATCCAAACGTGGTCTGAAAAAAGCTACATCTATACTCATCATGTTTCAGTTTGTTTTGTCACTAATCTCTAAACAATGCAACTTCTACCCATAGGACAGTTATCCTGTTGTAAGCATTATAAATAGTATAATAATAAGATCCTGGCTAATAGCTTAAAGAGTAATCTGTAATTTTATTGGTTTAAATATAATAAAAAAATAATAAAATTATGATACAAACCTAAAAATAGAAATGAAGTAATGTGTGCCATAAAAAAGCAAAACACTTTCTTTAATTTCTTATAAATGAAGGAAAGAGACACAACATAACATAATATATCATTTTGAGCACCTACTTTTCCCTTAAATGAGATAAGTAAGTTTGGGTTGTAGGAACAGGGACAGAAGACTGAAAGTCATACCCACATTCCAGCAGTACAAACTTGCATAAAAGCAAATGACTTCCTTTATTATTTGAAGAGTTCATTTATAGTTTGCCACCTACATAATACCGTTTGATGTAAATTTTTATGTAATGATGAGTTTGTAAGAGCAACAGTAAAATAAGCAGATTTTTTTTATAAGCCATAATGAACAATGATAGTTGCTTAAGCCGTTTGCTTAATAGTATGCCTTATAAGCATCTTTGCTTAATTTTTCTAAGTCCCATCTATCGGTCTTAGTTTTAGACTTATTAACAACACGAATTTACTAAAATTTTCAACTACTTACCCCTCAGTGTTCTGAGGAAAGAATGTAAATAAATATATATATATATATACATATATATATATTTCAAAGAACCTGAGGCAACACCATGTGTATCGATCATTTATGAAAGAACATAGCATGCAATGAACTGTGTAAAGTTATTTCTGTGAAACAGAGAAGAGTTTTACTTATTTATGAAAATTAAAACAAATGAAAAATCTTTATTACAAAATAAATCTTAAAAGTAATAGGTACTAATTGCATATTACCATTACTGTGTACAGTTAGACATTAACAACTTCAGAAAAATCATAAGAGCTCTAATCAATTTAAGAAGCTCAAATACAAATTGAAATACTATCAACCAATCATATAACACACTGAGTTATAAAAGGAATATTTATTATTTTCTACGGCCTAGATGTATTGATTTACGTTGCATGTTGCAGCCAAAAATTAACAGATTCTTATCTGTTCTGTTTATTGTGTTATGATATTCAGATATTTTTAATTTTCTAAGTATTTTGAAGCAGACTATTAAACACAATGCATACACAGAATGAAGCAGATAAGAGTGCTAAAATTGAAATATACTTAAACAAGTAAATATCATTGAACATACAAAAATGTAAGGTTATTATGTAATTATGAGTATATGTTTAGATTTCTTAATATATATTTCTTGTTTTGTGACAAAGATAATTAGTTTGAGTTAAAGCACATTTTTAGCTCTAGACAGAGTTCAGTAGGAAGACTGACCAGTGTGGCTAAAAATATTGCAAAGACAGAAGAAGAAGGCAATTTGCAAGTAGGGACTCATTCTGTAGCAAAATTTCAATGACAAGCAGAACTCATTACAGATATGGAAAGCCATTTAAAACATGCATTTTTTAACCAATTGGTAAATAACACTGGAAAACGCAACATCTCTACTGAATATCCAAATTTTATTTTCAATGGCATAAAATATAGTAAGCATCAGGACACTGAATGCAAGGAGACTTTGGGAAGATAATGATATTCAAGTTAAATATCAGTATCTTATTTAATAGGAAAAAACAGAGAGGCAACCATTTGAAACATGGAAGAGGAAAAGAAATATTGCTGAAATACAAATGTTAAGGAATTTCTATTAATTGCTATAATTAGCAAAATTATCCTCCAGGGGACAGATTCCCCAGGAGTTTCTCCATCTGTCGGATGGCCATTCTTTATTCCAATAGAAAACTACTGTTTGAACCTATGGAGATCTGAGAGGCTGGAATGATAGTCAGTACTACATCCATTCTGAACTTTTAAAAAGATGTGTGAGGAAAAGTCTTCTGCTAGAATGTAGTCAATTTTTACAGCCTTTTAAGCTGCTAGAATATTCCCTAGTCTCCCTAGTCATGTTTTCAGTGCATAAAGATTCCCATAAGGTAGGTCTCTTCTCTTCTGGCACTACTTTTATATTAGATATGATGATTGATTGAGCTTATATCTTGGTATGACCAGTTTTTTGTTATAAAGAAGTGCTATACTTGACTGCCTGTGGAGTGTTCCCAGCATCTGTGCTCAATAGAAATAGTTGCCAGCATGGTCACAGCTCAGAGCTCCATGGGAAGCTCTTCTGGTAGAAGCAGGTCAGTAGTACCAACACACCTCAGATCGATAATATAGCCAGACTGGGGGCCTGCCTTACTGATGTCATGAGAGAAGAACCCCCATGAAGACCGTGTGACTCTCTACCGTCAGAATGTTTGATTTGTAGTAGTGAAAATTAATACCAACTTTCAATGCTACATCACTTAATCACTGGAATTCATAGCCAGCCTTCCTACGCGGCAAGCTCCTGACCAAAGAATGACCCATCTTTAAAAAGGAAAAAGGTAGACAAAACATGATTAACCACATCTACAATTGCCCACCTGCCACCACACACAGATCAGTCATGTGCATGGGCACCTATACACAGACATCTCCATCTAGTTCAACACAATAAAACATGCATAGATAAAATATTCTGATGGATGTGATGATTACCACCTTTTAAAACATCTGAGCATAAAGTTTCACAATACAGATATGACGTTAAAAATTACAACGAACAGAGTTTTCTTAGAGCAAAATCATTTCATGCCATTTTTTCTTTAAAAAGTGAGAGTACACAAAACCACAAAGGGAGAAAGTGGTGAGCACTTTCAGTACCTCTTACCGCAAGATGCAACCATTGAGCATTCACATTCAAAGTATCATGTTTTTTTTTAAGGTGGCACAGTAATTAGTTAATATTTAGTCTTCATCCTTGTGACCTTTAATGGACAAAGACCAGCTTTTCAGATAATTTTATACATTTGTATATTCATCTGATTTGACTTTTGTCTATGAGATTTTCATATTTTTTCAAGTGACTTGGGTAACTTCCTGAGTTAACTTCATCCATTTTCTGAGAATGCCACATATGTTCTACTTTAACATTTTGGTTAATTTTACAAATGTTACAGTACTTGTCAAGATATCTGCTCTTATAATATTGATAAATTGTAGAGGTTCAAAGCTGTGGAACTTTATTAATCAAGGGTACAGTTTATAGGCTTGCAGTATATCTCAGATTTACAAATCTTGTGTCTAATACACACACATTCTCTTGGTTTCATATCATATAAAAAAAAGAATTAAATCCTGGGGCAGGTGTTGTAGGCCTTCCAGGGTAGATTTGGTGGAAACTGTGACCACGAAGATGGACAATGTATGGACTGTCATGTTGGAGCAGGCCTTGTACACTGCTTTGCAGAGCACAGAGTTCCACAGTATCACACATGCCTATACACAAACTAGACTGACAATTGAACACTGTCCTCTCTGCTAACTGGTTAGAACATGTTTTAAGATCCCCATAAGTCAGTAATTGGAAGAAGTTACATGGCAGTAAGCATAAAGGACTGAGCCACACGCTCTGTATGGAGATTTTTATCTGAGAGCCTCAATACTCAGTTGTACAACTGCTTTGTTGGGCCATCGAGTGAAGCCTGTTCCTTCAAACATCTTGATCATGTCCTCAGTGTATTGTTAAAGCTCATGCTTATGTGCCTTTTGCCATGACTCTTATTTGAGGGAATTTGAATTAATTCTATTTAAGATGTTCCCACATACCTATAAAAGAACAAGCATACACAGATGTACACCTCCTACAGGGGTAGGCTTTGACCTCACTCTCCTAATAAGGCTCACATAAAAAATGTGCCATCAGAGTCACTGCTTTTCCATACTTGCAACACTTAATTCCTACACAGCAAATACGTATATGCATGTGCATACACATCAGATGGCTCTGAGAGTTGAATGTTCCTGGAAATGTAGCAGGTCTACATGCCTTTGATTATGGCCATCCCTTCACTAAAATGTGGATTCTTTTAAGAAGATTCAGTCCAATCTATTGCTGAATATAATTTGTTTCTTAACTGGATTCTAATTCTCTCTGACCCAATCAAACAGATGTCCCTTCTTTGATCCTGTTGCAAGAAATTTCAGATTTAACTTCTCTGTGGCTATGGCCCAGTCTTGTCAGTTATAGCACCCTCAGGTGCTGCAAATACAAGGACATATACCCTCTCACATCATCAAAGGAATTCTCTCTCTCTCTCTCTCTCTCTCTCTGTCTCTCTCTCTGTCTCTGTCTCTCTCTGTCTCTCTCTCTCTCTCTCTCTCTCTCTCTGTCTATGTATTGACAGACAGCTTCCAATCTAGTTACTTCCTGAATGCAGCTCAGTTTTGAACCTGATTCAGTTTGTTGTGCTGTATTGGAATGGGACTTCTTAACTGAACTCAACACCGTGGGAAGCAAAGAAAAAATGAAAACAGCAAGATTTTCTCAAATAAACTTGAAAAGCTCCAAACAGCTGAATAGAGCTTCCTATCCAAGAGAGATGTCTCTGAAGCCCCAGCTGATGTAAGAGACCATAGGATTAGGGTCTTGCAGATAATCATACACTGGATGCCTGGATCTCTATTTGGTTGTGCAGTCAGTTTCATATTCTGCCAGTCACCCTAAGTCTCTTCAAAGAAAACCTAAATTTATCTGGATCAGAAAAATATGAAAACCTGGACAGGATGGGAGGGTACTGATGGTTGAAAATGCCTTTCCAACAATATGATAAGCTATTTTTATTTTAAGAAAGAAGGTGAAGCACAGCCTGAGCAGATTTCAGTGTTTAACTACAATATGCTTGCACATCTAGTTAGGCTACAGTTCACAATATTCAGGATCCCCTTAGGAACACACTAATTACCAAATATAGAGGCTACTTAGACCAAATTAATTTCAAGTCAAGCAAGTCGTGTTCTTCCTTCCCACTCATCTGTTCTTTTTGGGTAACTCTGAAATTTTCTTCTACCTCATTTGATACATGGAGTCCAAAAAGCAGAGCACAAAACAGTTGCAATTTGGTGAGATCAGGGAATATTTTATCACTGAAAAATTCACCTTTTCAAAGTGCTATAAAGGAATACATTATGTTTCGGAAACATCATTTAGAGGTATATGTGTTTCTTCTTTGGCTGTCTTGACAGAAGGAACCATACTGATCATGTCTAACATGAATATGGTACATGTACCTAAAATAACACACTATATGTTGAAACAGACTGGAACTCAGGACTTGTTCCACATTTTTTCATCTTTCTTTTAGTCACTGATAAGTTTGAGTTCTGTTTTCTCACATTAAATCTCAGAGTACAGTGCATACATTTTTATGGTGAGTTCTTTCATGCACTTGGACTTGAGTCTTGTGCAGGGTGATAGATATGGTTCTACTTGGATTCTTCTATATACTGACATCCAGTTAGACTAGCAAAATTTTGGAAGCTGCTTTCTTTTGTATTGTATTTTTCTGATTTCTTTATCAAAACTCAGGGATATATAGGTGTGCGAATTTATGTCTGGGTCTTTCATTCAATTCCATTGATTAACCTGTTGGTTTTTATGCTAATACTATGTGGTTTCTATTAATATTTTTCTGTAGTACAGCTTGAAATTTAGGTTAGTGATACCTACTGCAGTTCTTTTATTGTACAGGACTGTTTTAGATATCCTGAATTTCTTTTCCATATGAAGTTGGATATTATTATTTAAAAGTGTATAAAGAATAGTGTTGGAATTTTGATGGTGATTACATGAAATCTGCAGATCACTCTTGGCAAAACAGTCCTTTTCATTATGTTAATCCTACTCATTCATGAGCATGGGAAAATTTTTCCACATTCTGATATCTTCTTCAATGTCTTCCTTTAAGTATTGAAGTAATTGTCATAGAAGTGTTTCACTTGCCTGGTGAGAGTTATGCTAAGACATTTTATATTACTTGTGGTTATTGTTTCCATAATTTCTTTTTAACAAATTTTTCTTTTGTATAAAGAGGGCTACTGATTCCTTTGAGACAATTCTATATATAGCAAATTTCCTGAAAGTGTTTATTAGCTGTGTGAGTTCCCAGAAAGAATTTGTAGGGTTGTTTACCTATACTATCATATCATCTGTGAATAGTGATACTTTGACTTATTCCTTTACAAATTATATCCTCTGGTCTTTTTTAGTTGTCTTATTGCTCTTGATAGAACTTCAAAAGCTGTATTGAATAAATATAGAGAAAGTGGACAGCCTGGGCTTCTTCCTGAGTTTTTTGAAAGTGTTTTGAATTTCCCTTCATTTTGAAGTGAGAGTGGGGAATAGCCTTGAACTCATTGGCACAGGAGATAGCAACAGAGTACCAATAACACAGGTTAAGATAGACAATTGATAAACAGGACTTCATGGAACAAAAAAGATTTGTAAGGGAAAAGATATCTTTAGGAGAACAAAATGGCAGACTACAGAATTGGAAAAGATTTTTACCAACCCCATATTTGACAGGGATAATATCCAAAATATATAGAGAATTCAAGAAATTAGTCATCCCTCAACCCCAATCCAATTAAAATGGAGTACAGATTTAAACAGAGAACTTCAATAAAAAAATTTCAAATGACTGAGAAACACTTAAATAAATTTACAGAATCCTTAGTCATTGGGGTAATGCAAACCAAAACACTTCTGAGATTTCATCTTATACATGTTAGAATTTCTAAGGTCAAAAATATAAGAGGGGACTGGTAAACAGGCTGGATGAGACTATCCTCTCGGTCCTAGACTCTGGGTCACATCCCATGTCCCTCCTCAACCCATCACAGGCCCAGCAGCTGGTCAGAAGGTAAGTCTCCTGGGGTAAGACCACTGAACCATGTCCCCCAGGGTGGAGTTCAGAGTGACATGAGTAATTGCCCAAGAAACACCATACCAGCAGATGTTTAAAAGTCTCAGTCACATGGCAGCATATAGATTAATAGAAATGGGTTAATTCTGAAATAGGAGGTAGTTAATAATCAGCCTGAATAATAGGGCAAAGTTTGTAATTAATATTAAGTTCCTGTCCCAGCACTCGGGAGGCAGAGGCTGGCGGATCTCTGGGAGTTCGAGGCCAGACTGGACTACAAGAGCTAGTTCCAGGACTGGCACTAAAGCTACAGAGAAACCCTGTCTCGAAAAACCAAAAAAAAAAAAAAATTAAGTTCCTGTATGATTATTTTGACCCTGTGGTTAAAACAAGAAAGCTTTGCCTCCATTTACACTTCATCAATGAATACTTTTTGTTTAGCAATAATGTTCACAGTTTGTTACAGCCTTCAACAATATTCATTAAATCTTCCTGGTATTTAAATTATGAGGGCAGAATATATGAGTCTGTGTATACACATTTTAACAAAATTAAACCTTTGGGCTGTCTTCTTCGGAGGGTTTCCCTTTCAGGTATAAAAGAAAAATTTCCTGTTTTCATCGCATAACTGTTAGTATTTACTACCATGATAAATGTGTTTCATGTTCACATACATTTTCATGACTTTGCTTCCTCTTTTGCTGTATCATATATCATTATTCTGGGAAAACATCTCTCAAATATTGGTTTCCTTAAGTAATATTTAGTCTGATACTAAAATCACACTTTTCAGTTTTAAGTTGTAATTGTGTATATATCAACTATAGTGGCAGTAAATGCATTCTCATGAATGGTTTTTAATTAAAAATCCATTTTTAGATTTTAAAGTACTTAACCAAATATAGTGGAAGTATTTAAGAGAGGCAGAATACACTCTCGTGACTAGAAAACTATGGACATACTACCACCTCATAACCCAGAGGACTGAATTGAGTAAATATATTTTTATGTAGCATTTCTCATCTACTCTATCAGCATTAGCTCCCTAATGTCAGAGAATCGCCATCATCCGAACCTCTCAGCAACTACCCATTCTTCTTCAGTTTTGTGGAGTTGACTGAAGGTTGACCTAACTTATAAATGAAACCTGTTTCACAATAGAGTACCAGGACATTGCTGTACAGATTCTGTTGTACAAGGGAGCGTTGGGCTGCTTTTCTGCCCGCCCAGCTCCCTGCTGCCCAGCTAGCTTATACCCCAAAATAACAACACACAAATTGTATTCATTTAAACACTGCCTGGCCCATTAGTTCTAACCTCTTATTGGCCAACTCTCACATCTTGATTCAACCCATTTCTAATAATCTGTATGTCACCACGAGGCCATGGCTTACTGGGAAAGATTCAGCATGTCTGACCTGGCAGCTTCATGGTGGGCAGCTTTCTCTGACTCTGCTTTCTTCCTCCCAGAATTCTATTCTGTCTTCCCAGCCTACCTGAGTTAACCTTATCAACTAGGCCAAGGCAGTCTCTTTATTTGACCAATGAAAAAAGCACATAGAAAGAAGACCCTCTTACACCAAGATTCTAACATGAGGAGAGGTAGAAACTTGAGATTGCCTTAAAGCTTCTACACTTGACTGACAAACATTTCAATCCCAATAATACTGCAAAATAATTTTTTCATAAAGAAAACATAAAGACAACTTTCAATCTGTTCACCTTGAAACTAATAAAAGTATTAATAGAAACACTGTGCCATTATTTATTTTGCAACATTCACTGTACTGTGTACTTGTCATTTCTTCAAATTCCTGCAATTCTAAGTAGTAATTGTAGCCTTGTTTATTGTGAAGTTGTTGTAGAATATGCAACTCTAACAAAGTATAGGAGAAGAACAGATGGATATCAATTATTGAGAATGATTTTACTTTCCATTAAATGTACGTATATTAAAGAAAGAAATATTTTCAAATACATGAATACAATAGGAAGGGTATTTTAAAATATTTATCCATTTAAAAGCAAATGTTCTGTTTTGTTTTATTTCTTTAAACATTATACCTTGTTTTTTATGTCCCCAGATGAAATTTTTTGTTGAATCTATTCAACAATAAATACTGTTCCTTTTGTAGACAGCCTATCCCATCACTTTGCTCTACTATTTCACAGATTAATAATGCGCCCAACACCGAGAGTACTTTAGTATTAACTGTAGGAAACAAATTCAGAACAAATGTTAAGCTCAGAATGTTCCCCTATATTTTGTATGTTAATTCTACTCTTTATTTAAAGATGCACTGATTTAACAAATTTTAGGTGATTGGCACCACAAGCAGGCCAATTTTCTATTTACACATTATTATTTACAAATTTTGGTATATATCTTCTTTTCTCCATTTCAATATTTACTTTGCTGTAAACAAAAATTGAGAAACCTGACCTCCTAAACCAGAATATAAATGACTAATGTTGACCTTGTTTCCTCCAGTATAGAAGTCATGATGAAAACTGATCAATAGAATAGGATAATAAAAACAATTATGTACAATAAAAAAACTTCTGGAGGCATCACAATCCCTGACTTCAAACTCTACAGAGCTACAATACTGAAACCAGCCTGGTATTGGCATAGGAAGAGACAAGAGGACCAATGGAACCGAATAGAAGACCCAGATATTAATCCACATACCTTCAAACAGCTGATTTTTGACAAAGAAGTAAAAAAATATCAAATGGAAAAAAGAAAGTATATTTAACAACTGGAACTGGCTTGACTGGATATTAACATGTAGAAGAATCAAAATAAACCCATATCTATTACCATACACAAAACTCAAGTCCAAATGGATCAAAGACCTCAATATAAAGCCAAACACACTGAACCTTATAAAAGAAAAAGTGGGAAGTATGAACACATTGACACAGGAGACCAGTTCCTAAATATTGCCCCAGCAGCACAGACACTGAGAGAAACAATTAATAAATAAGACGTCTGGAAACTGAAAAGCTTCTATAAAGCAAAGGACATGGTTAACCAGACAAAACACCAGCCAACAGAATGGGAAAAGATCTTCACTAACCGCACATCAGACAGAGGTCTGATCTCCAAAATAAGTAAAGAACTCAAGAAATTGTTCTTCAAAAGAGCAAGTAAGCCAATAAAACAAATGGAGTACAGACTTAAACAGAGAACTCTCAACAGAGAAATCTAAAATAGCTGAAAGACACTTAAAGAAATGTTCAACATCCTTAGTCATCAGAGAAATGCAAATCAAAACAACTCTGAGATTCCATCGTATACCTGTAAGAATAGGCAAGATCAAAAACACTGATGGCAACTTATGATGGAGAGGTTATGGGAAAAAGGGAACAGTTCTGTATTGCTTGTGGGAATGCAAGGTTGGATGTCAGTGTGGTCATTTCTCAGAAAATTAGGAAACAACCTTCCTCAAGACCCATTAATACGACTCTTGGGTATATATCCAAAGATTGCTCAATTGTGCCTAAAGGACATGTGCTTAACTATGTTTCTAGCAGCACTGTTTGTCATAGCCAGAAACAACCTAAATGCCCCTCAACCAAGAAATGGATAAGGAAAATGTGGTTCATTTACACAATGGAGTACTACAAAGAAAGAAAATAACAACATCTTAAATTTTGTCAGAAAATGGACAGAGCTAGAAAACATTAATTTGAGTGAGGTGTTGACTAAGGTTTTCTGTCCTGCCCAGTTCCTGCAATCATTAAGTCCCAAAGAAATCACACAGAGGTCGACATTAATTGTAAACTGATTAGCCAATTAGCTCAGGTTTCTTATTAACTCCTAACTTAGACCATTATTTTTGTCTACGTTAGCCATGTGGCTCGGTACCTTTTTCAGCAAGGCAGTCACATCTTGCTTCTTCTGTGGCTGGGTCAGGATTGCACACTAGGACTTGCTTCTTCCCAGAATTCTCCTGTTCTCCTTTACCCGCCTCTATTTCCTGTTTTTTGTCCTGCCTATACTTTCTGCCTGGCTACTGGCCATTCAGCAATTATTTAAAATATAATTGACAGAATATAGAGCATTGTCCCACACAAGTAAGGTAACTTAGACACAGAAAGACAATTATCATATGTTCTTATGAATAAAGCAAAGAAAACCAGCCTACGTATCACAATCCCAGAGAACTTAGATAACAATGAGGACACTAAGAGAGACTTACATAGATCTAATGTACATGGGAAATAGAAAAAGACAAGAACTCCTGAGTAAATTGGGAACATGAGGAACCTGGGAGAGGATTTAACAGGGGAGGGGAGAAGCAGGGAGGGAAACAGAGAAAAATGTAAAGCTCAATAAAAATCAATAAAAAGTAAAATAATTTAAAAAATTGTCACCAATCACAGATTCAAGAATTTCTATTTATGACATATACATTGTTTTCTAGAAAGCAACAAGAAAAACTACAAACTGAACCCTGATTCAAGAACAGAGTGAGTCACATAAACTGTGATATTCATGAAAAAGGGAGGGTTGTTCTCTATGTTTCATCAGAGGCACACAGTGTAACACTGTTACCTGTTCCCAGAAACAGACTTTCATGTGTTGGAATGTGCATTCTGTCTCTGCAAAGTATATAGTGTGCTTACCCTCAATATTCTTATCACAAAATCAAACAACTAAAGAAAGTCAAACAGCACTGAGAATGAACAAGCTTAGATCAGTGCACATAACAAGCATTCAATAAATTGTAGTTTTGTTACTCCGTGCAAGATAGCTATTTAATTAAAACTACATCATGTATCATTAAGTTTTCCACAGGTTGAGAGCATAAGTAAGGAGCAGAAAGAGATATTTAAAGGAAATGCACCAACCACATGACAGTGGGGTTCTGAGAGTCTGGGAAATTACACTAATGTCATAGAACAGATAGTTGTAAGTCACAGGCCATGGAATTCAGCAGAGGGATCAATATGAGTTTTATTTTGAATATAAAACTGATTAAAATCAAACTAATTTTTTACATGAATCCTGAATCTGTAAAGGGATGGGAAGTCTTTGTGCTGAAAGGAATTAGTGACCAGAGTTAGGGGTGAGGAAGGAGGTGTGCAGGCAATCATGTTCAGAAGAATCCTTAGGCAGTGTGTTCACAGAATGTGGTTCATGTAGAGTAAATAAGATGAAAGAGGGAGAACTTGGCAAGACCTGGTGCTTGGCTTCAAGTTAGTCTAGAGGAGACAGTACAGAAGATCAGTTACTGGAGGGTGAATCCAGAGCACTCCTTCAAGCACAATCTGTTCATCTCTTCACGCAAGGTCTTTTTTCCTTCCCTATGGTAGCTCACACTCAGGCCATAAACTTTACTGCTCTATGCAGAGAACCATGTGATTTGCTGTCTGCATCCCAAGAATGTTTTCCCTCCACCCACCTTATTTTTGTTTGTATTTTAAATATTATTTCTGTTCATATCTGGGTTTACATATAGAATTTCATAGAACCCTCCCATGGAGCCTCCAGTCAGTTCTGCTTCTTCATTGCTGTTGTATTGCCTAATGTTGTATTGCCTAATGCATTTTCCTCATGGCTTTTCCAATTAAGCTGAATTATTCTTGGAGCATGGTCATGGGCATACAATTGTAAGCACGAACACTGGCTGGAAATGAACATGTGTTTCCTTTGAATGGATGAATAAGTGAGTGAATTAGTCTTTTAAGTGCACGTCTGATAATACTATTTATAATTAATTCTGTTTTGTTTCCAAAGAAGTTGAGGGGAGTGAGCTTAAATGAAAGCAGTTAGGATCTGTAAAATAAACTTGCCTTGCTCAACATAATGCCAGAGTTTTGCCTGGCACGAGAGTCTCCTTGGTAACTGTACAGCTCTGACTTTCAAATGGACCTCTATCTGAAATTTCTCCAAGATGTTAACTTGTATTCCTCATTAGGATAGGTGTTCATTACAATCACAGTGTGTCTAGATCCAAGGCAGGAGGAGAGTGGCACTTTTCTGGGTAACAGCTGTGAAGATGAACAGATGCTGTTGATTAGCAGTGCGGTGTTGCTGATTCTAAGTAATTGTTATGAGTATTGAAATGTGGCTGAAATGATACGCTTGGCAATATCAATTTCTGTAGTATCTCATTCCTATTCATCACATTTGTAATCCTCATGTTTACTCAGTTCACGGAAATTTTCTTTTTATGACTATTTAGACTTCATTAGTCATCTCTTCTACTAACATACCAAGTCTTGGGTATGTCTGTGAATAAGTGGCCATGAAGAAGACCTAGGAAAGGAAACAGGCTTTTAAACTGGAGTACAAGATGGAATTCTTGGCATTCTATAAGTGTACACTCTTGAACTGAAATGGTTCCTAGGGGTAAAACAAGCACATAAGCTTTATGATACTCAACATTCACTTGCTCACTGGACTAGGAGCTCACAAAGGTGTCGATGCATAAGGCAAGGTGTGAGATTCAGTCTGTGGATGAGCCAGAGACAGTGAACCTGTTCAGTTCTTTGTAGTCTAAGTTGAGTCTGCCACCCAACCAATGTGCTCATCATTGTCCTTTCCAATGATGGCATAGAGATGTATGCGTGCACATACAGAAGGTGACAGTGATGACTTCGTGGAGACGTTCTTTGAGTAGAGACTAATGACGGTACACTGTGTTTTCAATGAATTTATGAGAAAGATCATGGAGCTGATGTCAGGAATTGTTGCCAGACCCATGGCAAAGCTCTAAACAGAAAGATATGGTAAATATAAGTTTTGTGATAGTGTTTTCACTAGTGCCTGCTTCCTCCACATTTATTAAATACATCTGCTACTGGCAGTATTTCATGCCAGGGGAAAGTAAAAATAAGGGGTTTCATGGATTTTGGGTTTTAGATCCTGATGGTATGGGATTTTTGCTGTTGCTTTTTATAGATTTCTTCAATTTGTAACATGCAATATTAAAGAAAATAACTTCTGTGTGAAGATAAAATATCTTTGTTTATATATTACAAAGAAGAAATTAACTTATGTTTATAAATTTATACAAGCAAAGTAGTTCTGGAAGTATGGAATTTAAAGTTAGATGCAGAGAATTTTTTTAAAAATCCCTTTTAAAAATGTGAATGCAATAAGGAAAAGCATCAGTTTGCTGGAATAAAACAGGAAAGGAGTTACCTAAAAACCTCAATCAAACTGAAATCAATTCTGAGAGGTATTTTGTTATTTTATTTTGCTCTGCAATAATTACATCATGGTACAATATTCTTCTGGTGCTGAGGTATGTTTGCAGTGTATAAGATGTTAATGCTCATAAATTATCAAAACTTCTGGACCTTACCATGTGGTGTCTGCAATATTTCCATAGCTTGAATTTCATTGCTTAATGAAGAAGTAACAAAACAATATCACTGTGTTCATACCTCCTCTCTATGCTTGTATCTTTTTGGGCATTAAAAATACTCTGGAATATAGTGGTGATTTAAAAGTGGAGAAGCAAGCACACCAAGATATAATCCACATTGGAGAAGAGATGGCTTCAACGAATATTTCAAAGTGTTTTTTTTTAAGACAAATCATTGTGAACCCCACTGACAGAATATGTGTATTAAAATAACTGTTACTTTTCAAACACTTTAGAGAGGATTTTAAGGAATGAAACACTAGTGTGTTTGAAACATACTCCTTTTAGCTTTGTTGTGTTTAAATCTATAAAGTTAAATCTTCAAATCTGGGTGAAGAGAGAGAGGTGAACCATACTCTAACTGTGGAGACAACTCAGATGAGGGACAGATTAATCAGTTGAGCAACATTCAGCCACATGCTCACAAAGCGTATCTCTATAAATAAATGTATCTTCTATCTACTGATATATAATATATAAAGAAATAGTGGGGTAAAGTTAAATTCTGTTGAAAAATTAAAAGAAACTCCCACATTTTCATCACTTAAAATATTCATACCTCTAGAATATAGTCATTTTCAATCACATATTCCTTTATCAAACTCCCACAAAAAGTACCCATTGCTTTATATGACTGAAATCTGAGTATGTTGATAATTTCCATGCCAATTATTTCAGCTCATGTAAGAATATATGTGTATAATAGATGCTACACCACCAAGTAGTTAATACACAGCACATTATTACCATTCACACTCCCTTACCTTTGAAGGTCCCTCAGGAGTCACAATCTGTCCAACAATGTTAGGATGAAGGGAAATACAGTTGAGCCCTGTATGATAAACCTACTAACGTGCCCGGCATATCTAGGATGCCACTTGCATATTTAGCCATTTACTAATTAGATGGTTTGTGATTTTAATTTTATTCATTTTTAATCCCCCACTTGAAAAAAAATCACACAGCAATGTGTAGTTTACAGTTTCATTCAAATGACTGAGATACTGTGATTACATTGTTATCGCTTCTGAGACACAGTAAACACTACAGATTTTAGTTTTTAATAAGATGCAGGATTTTCTTTTTTTCAATCAAGCATAATTACATAGTACATAGAAAAACAATTCTGTTTCAAAATATCAGATTTTGTTAAAAATTTGAGTGAATGGTTTTGGAAACTCCAGCATTCAAAAATTCATGGGGGCAAAGCTTGGAAATTAAACAGATTATTAAAGTTGCACAAGAATATACCTAAATTATTCTGTCAACAGGTTTCTGTCCCACCAGGTCCCATAGCCATTTAGTACCAAATGAACACACAAAGGCCTACATTAATTATCAACTGATTGGCCTATTAGCTCAGAATTTTTATTAACTCTGATAACATATATTAGCCCATAATTCTTGTCTATGTTAGCCACATAGCTTGTTACCATTTTGGTAAGGCAGTCACATCTTGCTCCTCTCTGTCTGGGTGATCAGTGTAGACTGACTCTTTTTTCTTCCCAGAATTCTCCTGTTCTCCTTGCCCCAGCTCTACTTCCTGCCTGGTTGCCCCACCTCTACTTCCTGCCTGGCTACTGGCCAAGCAGCATTTATTTAAAATACAAGTGACAGTGTAGAGACCCTTTTCCCACAGCACTCCTCCTTACATAATAATGTGGAATAACTCTCTAGAATCCTGACACTGGCATTTAAATTGCACAGACTGAGAACAATTCACTACCCACAGAACCTAGATTGGAAATACCATTTTGCCTAAAACATTAACAGCATAATCAATCCAGACATGTTAGAGCCGTGATTCTTTCTTAATTTCTGTAAGACATCTGTGTGCATATTAGTGCAGTCAATAGTGAAGAATACTAGTCTATGTTTACATGAAATCTGTTCTGCTTGTATTGACAAATTGACTTCAGAAGGTATGAAGCCTGTAAAAGAATACTGTACTTTAATTAGTAATTGGCGTAACTTTAAATATTAATGTATTCATTCTTAATATAAACATAAAATTTTTGAACTCTGGATGAAGAGATAAAGGCAAGCCACATTCTAACATAGACAGTCCAGATGAGGGGCAGAAAAGTCAGCCTAGGAACCTGCAGCCACATGCTCATAAAAGGCATGTTTCTCCAAACAAGGGCATCTTTTATCTATAATTGTGAAATATATAAAGAAATGATGAGGGAGCTAAAGTTAAATTATGGTGAAAAATTAAAAGAAACTCCCATGTTTGCCTTACTTAGAATATTAGTTCTCTAGAAAATTAATAATATCTCAGTACAAAAATCCTCCAAGTATTAGCTTTGAAGTTCTATAACGATTATATATTCCAATCTAACTCTGAATCCTTAAATCATTGGCAACTACAATGACAAAAAATATCTCTTTGCAATGTCACTTAGAAAGTGTTTCCTTGGCCAGGTGGTAGTGGCACACACATTTAATCCCAGGACGTGGAAGGCAGAGAAAGGGGGAATCTCTGTGGTTCAAGGCCAGCCTTTTCTACAATACCAAGTTTCCAGGACAGGCTCCAAAGCTACTGAGGAACCCTATTTCAAAAAAATAAACAAAAAATAAACAAAAAAATGGTTTCCTTTGAGCTAAAATAAAAATTAAGTAATTAGAGTAATTCCATCATATAAGTACCTTTTTTGCCTTGTGGTTAAGAGTCAAGAAGAAATTAAATTCTCTCCATATCAAAGTCACATGAAGAAATATAAAACCTTCACTTCTTCATATTTGATGCTGTACTACAGATTATAAGCTATACCAATGCCATAGAAACTGATAAGAGTATTATAAATACTCTCCTCAGAGCAGGATCAGAAGGTCAAGGTTAACTATCTAGCAATGATGACCACTGTGAAGAGCACTACTGCCATTTTCATGATGAGCCCAGCAGTGGGAAATAATATGTGTCATTCAACTCAAATTGAAGAGTTATGACCATGAAATGTTTCACAGATACTGAGGGTTTAAAAATATCTATGGCTATAGATGTGTTCATTATCTTTAAAAAAAATCTCTGGTTAAGTCAGAGATGTTTACATATTACATGATAGCTAACGCTTACATATTCAAGATTTTTAAAAATTGAGTATTATCTTCAGAGTATATGACTCTATAAAACTAATTCTTTCAAACAGGATATTCACTACACAGAGAATGATATACCCTTACCTACAACACAGCAACACCCCTAGGTAAGAGAGGAAAGATGTAGAATAAATAGTACCTGCTCAGATGACCAGCCCCTGAGGAATGAAAGAGGCACAGGCAGCCTGAGTTCCTTTCAAAGAGAGGACTCCTTACTCCCTTATCGAGGCTGAAACTGTGTTTATATTTTTCTCCAGCTTCACAGGAAGAGCCTGGATATAAGAAAACATTATTTTCATACTCTATAATTAATGCCATCACAACACCTCATATTTTGAAAGTGAAAACGCTGGTGGTCATACTTAATGATTACACTGTCAAACAGTTTGAATATACAAAAATTATTTAATCTGAAGGAACAAAAGTGGTAAAAATATTATCTTCAAACTATCTCAGCTTTTTAAATTTAATCTTAATTTTTTGAATATCACACATGAATATGTTATTTATATCTTTTCCACCTCTCCCTCTATCCTGTCTAACTCTCCCCACATTCTACCAATTTTCTTTCTCATTCATTATCATTCTTTAATTACTCTTGTTACATTTACATACATGTGTGGATACATATGTAAATATAAATAAAACATGCTGAGTTCATTTAGTGTTGCTCATATTTGTACGTTGTTATGCCTGATCACTTGAGATTACAAGAAGTAGAAGATGAGGAGGTCTCCTGGGAATTATGCCTTTTAACTATGACAGGGGAACTATACCCATGACATCTCAACTACTTGGCTTACTAACCAGGACATGAAATTTGCTAACTACAGTTGTCATCCCAACATCAAAGGGGGAAATCACATATGCCCTTACAATTTTCTGAATGACTACAAATGATTGACAAAGGCAGAGAGAGGAGCCACTAGTCCTGATCTTGGGTCATTGTTTAATATTATTATTATGCTAACCACTGAGGTTGAGCCATTTTCTCTACTATGTTCATATGTTGAATTAGGAGCAGTGGGGCTGTCTCCCCGGCACCCTGCCGCCTGCACGGCTAGCTTATGCCCTGAAATAATTACACGGAAACTGTATTCTTTTAATCACTGCCTGACCCATTAGTTCCAGCCTCTTATTGGCTAGCTCTTACATATTGATCTAACCCATTTCTATTATTCTATGTAGCCCATGAGCTGGCTTACCAGGAATGATCTTAACCTGCATCTGCCTGGAGTGGGGGAACCATGGCGACTCCTTGACTCAACTTCTTTCTCCCAGCCTTCTGTTCTGTTTACTCCACCCACCTAAGGGTTGGCCTATCAAGGGGCCTAGGCAGTTTCTTTATTCCTTAACCAATGAAATCAACAGATTGATATATGACACTCCCACATCATTCCTATATATATACATAAAGAGGATTTGTCAGAATGACTTACCGGCTATGTTCCTGTTAGTCCAAAAATTGTTGTCTTACAACTAAAAGAATCCAGGAGATGTCTAGTCCACAATGCTGAATATCTCAACTGGTATTCAGTTGAAACTGGAATCCCAAAGGATTACTCTCTAATTACATAGACGAAGTGAACTTGACAGCAAGAGCAAGCAGGTAAAGAACAAATGCTTTTTTCTTTTGTCCTATATTTAGGCTGCCACTTTATTTAGGGTGCCAGGTCAAAGTAGATCTTCCAACTTCAGAAGATCAGAATTTATGATAGCTCTTCAAATAATGCAATAAAACAAATTCCTCAGGGATGTTTTAGTTAATTCCAAATGTAGTCTAATTGGCAATAAGGTAAAACCATCAAAATATATTAGGCATAATTTTCTCCAAACTTTCAGTGCCCAAGTGAATACGGAAACAGTCTGTGTTAAAGTAGGAAGGAAAGGGAAGAGGTGAAATGAGACATGTCTGAACCTGAACATGAACATGGTGGGAAGGAGCACAGAGATGCCAGCAGGCCTTTTAAAAGTTTCACCCTTCAGCATGCCAGGAAGATGATGTTATGAGATTCACTGCCTTGTGACTCTAGAGTTTTTCATTGTTTTGTTTGTTCTATGTATTTATGTATTATCCATTTATTTATGTGCTCTTGGATGTGTATTTGTATATTTGTGAGGGTATACACTATGTATGCAGTTGGGTGTCATATCTCCTATAGGTAAAGTTGGAAGAGATTGCAAACTGAATTGTGCAGACAAAAGTCAACTACTATGGAAGAGCACTGTGTGTTCTTAACCACAGAGCCCCTGGAGTTTGCTGTTGAAGGCAAAAAGACTGCTCCTTTTCTCTAACACTCCTCTGTATCTCTTAAGTGACTCTGTACTGCTCCATATTGCTACCACATTTCTATTTTTGATTTATGTGCTGTACCTAGCTTATACTATTTTTCTCAAAGCAACCCAACACATGCAGCACACTCCAGCCTACTGATCTCAGAATCCAATGTCATTGCAAGCCAAATGAAGCTCTGCACAAGTGAGAGATGAAGTTTGTCTTCACTACTAAATGAAACTGTTAGTAATCTTCTACCACATAAAAACAAACAATAATAGTTTCTCAGCTTGAAATACTCATGTCCTGGTTACCTGCTTTCAGATTCTAAAGAAAATCGATTCTGATTCCACACGCACCACACTCTGTGCAGCCCCACTGAAGGGCAGTAGTGTGGGAAGGTGATCCTTTAGAGAGCCAGGATGGTTAGACCTTTGGTCTGCTAGTTGTCCCCATGGTCCATTATTCCTCCTTCCCATGAGCAAAAGAAGAAACCCTATGTGCCAAAACCACTCACTTTTAGGGAAGCCTTAGTAAGAAACTGGATTCTCCACTTCATATACATTCTATTAGCTGAGGGGAAAATGTGTAGCTTAATTAAGAAAATGAGAGATAAGGTCAAATACCAAGTTACATCATGAAAGAACATCATGCCCCCAAGGTCCTTGAGAAATTTTCTAGTGGCTAGGAAGTGACTTGCAGTCTTCTCACCACCCTGAACAAAGAGCTAACGGCCACAAGAAGAGTGAGTGAATTTCGCAGTCATTTTGTGCTTCCTGTGGTGTGAGACAGCTCAGCACGTTAGAAGTTTCTCAGCGATGCCAGGTTAGAAGGCAGAAACGAAGTCAATCTAGATTTAATGTCTTTGCAGGAACTGCATCTCTACTCCAAGCAAGTAGTTTTAGAAGAGCTCCTGGGTCCTGAGCATGAATACTGTTCCCCTGAGCTTGAATGCCCAAATCACTGGGGCTTTTTGTTTTCTTCTGGGAAACAGTTCCATAGTGCCAGGCTCTTTGGGGGCGGGGGCGGGGGGGGCACCAACCAGCTCCCAAATCATGACAGTGAGACTTTTTATTAATTGTGAATGCTCGGCCTTAACTTAGGCTTGCTTCTTGCCAGCTCTTATAAATTAACATCTTTCTCTTCATCTTCATTTTCTTTCTCAAAATCTACATTTTGCCTTGGGGTTTATTACCTTAATAATTTCATTCTGTATGTCCGACTCTGTGTCTGGCTGGCTGGAGGCTGCCAGAGAATCCCCCCTCTTTCCCCCCCATTATCCTCTTCTTGTCTCTCTCCTACTGTTCAATCTCTGTCCAATAGCTAACTCTACTGTGGAGCTATTGGCCATTCAGATTTTTTTTAATTTATTTTTTATTGAAAAAAAAATTTCC
>NW_004949107.1:2091449-2093058 GCF_000317375.1 Microtus ochrogaster
TCGTATGATCGGGCATCTCTTGGGTTTATTCCCAAGAGTGGTATTGCTGGGTCCTGGGCTAGGTTGATCCCGAATTTCCTGAGAAACCGCCACACTGATTTCCAAAGCGTTGCATTCAGATTTTTATTAGATCAATCTGGTGCCTTAGACAGGCAAGACGAAACAACAACACATATTTCCATAATTAAACAAATGCAGCACAAACAAATGAAAGGATCTCAGTCCCAGGCCTCAACAGCTGTGGCTTCCCATCTTCAAGCGTTTGAGTTCCTCTTCTGCTTATGACACAAGGATCTATCACTTTGTATATAAGAACGCAGCTCTGCAGTTAACTACTCTTCTCTTTTTGCTTACCCTGTCATAGGTATGTATTTTAAGATTAATTAATGATATATACAATGAATTGATTTGTCTTAAAATTCCTTAAAATGGGCACTGAAGTATATTGAATATATAACTGTATATTAGCAGAAATATATACATATATAAAACATTATGTATACATATACAACATACATAAACTATTATATACATTTATTATAGATTGTATAGTTTATATTATACATTATACACAGATATACATTTATATATATACACACATACAATTTTATATATGTATACATATATAAAATTGTCAACACTCATGGGTGGGTTCTATTGTCTCCTCCTTTCTTCTTGCTTCTATTTTTCTATGTGGAATTATATTTTATTATTATTATCTTTGTAATAAAACTTATTATATTTCATTTTAAATCTGTTCCTTAAAACTTGGCATACCCCATGTTATAATTATAATTATGCTGGCCTGCCCTGTCACCTGTCTTTAAGAAAAAAGCTCTGCCCACTCCCATTTTCCCCATTCCCGATGAGGCAAGCTGATCCATTGCCTCTCCTCTCTTCCTTTATCTCTGTTGTTTTTTTCTGAAGGTGCAGCCTCTGCCTTTCTCTCTCTCTCTCTCTCTCTCTCTCTCTCTCTCTCTCTCTCTCTCTCTCCTTCATAACTCCCTCACCCTTACACCCTCTCAATACCCACTAAATAAACTCTATATCCAAGCTCTCTCTACATGACATATCTGTCTGTCTCCCAACCACCGTGGCCTCTCTCATCCACAGTCGAATGTGCCAGGGTTACCTGCACCACCATAAATCATAACGTTGGTGCGTGACTTGGCCAGGGTCTCTCTGTATTTCCTCCCAACCGATGGACTGAAACACACTGAGATATTGGACCCCGACCTGCTACTCTGCACAACTCTGCACTGGGCTACAATTGGTAAGATCTGTGCCCCCTCACTTCTTGCCATGTTCCATGACTGAGAATCCATTTCGGTTGTGAGTTCTTGCCTTCAGGCTTCACTCCAAAAGACCCAGTACTGGTCACCCACAGCTTCGGGAACTTGGAGTCCCCTGGCCCCTCCCTTGTGCTCCATAGATGGCAAAGGACAATTTGTGCCAATCATGCCTGGTCTTCTCTTAGTCTCTGGGACACCAAAATTACAGGCATAAGACCTTCTACCTCACTTATGGAAAACTGTGCCATTCCAAACCATTAAATAACGACCTAAATTGGCCACCTGATGGCAGATCCCAGCACAGGAGCTTTCTAATT
>NW_004949107.1:2094348-2100162 GCF_000317375.1 Microtus ochrogaster
TTTTTTTTTTTTTTGTTTTGATTTTGGTACTACTCTGTAGGTAAACAATTGCAAATCTCTTTCAAAACTTGTTTCAATTCATTAGTTCAGAACATAAGAGCAGTTTTTTTTTCAACCTTTGGAAAACACATGGAACGTTTCATTACTAAAAATAATTTATTAAAATGATCTCAATGCATGTAAAATTAAGGTGGGGACAATTTGATGCTAGTATGTGTGCTTGTCATGTAGCTAAAGTTTTGGCTGAAGAAGAAAACAGGTGAGGTGAGGAGCTCTGCTCTAGATCTGTAAAACTGAAAGATTTCTGAGTTTGGGGATATCAGACACAGTTGGATATTAGACACCAGAGCACTGGGACATTGCAGGAACTAGAGCATACATTTGTGATAAATCAATGACTACACTGTATTTTAAGCCACTGAAGGGCATGAGAAGCCCAAGAAGAAAGTGACTTTGAGAAAGGCTAGTAGCAAAATGCAAATGGATGTGGTTATTGCTTACATTATTTTCTATTGCTTTTGTAATATTTGTTATCCTTATTTGGCATATATTTTAACTGTCTGGAGAGATGTAAGGTCTCTTATTTTTATTTTTTAAACGTGGATTTGATTTGATGTTTACCACAGAGATGCAGTTGCTGTGTTAACCATTCTTCTCATCTTAATTTAAGGTTGTGTTAGGTATGTCCCTACAGGTTTGCCTGACTTAATATCCTCTTGTTTGGGCTCATTATTTTCTATATTTCATTCTCGTTCTTACAGCAAGCATTTTTTTATCTATATAAAAGTTGAAGCTTTGATTCTTTGTAAGGTTTTTTAAAATTGTGTGGTATGTGTTTGTGTGTGTGTGTGTAAAAGAGAGAGACAGACAGAGAGAGAGAGAGAGAGGGAGAGAGAGAGAGAGAGAGAGAGAGAGAAACTTTGTTTAGATATTTAGTGATCATCACAGGTAGTGATGGAAACTTCAAGTTGGGTCCTGTACTTTGCTGACTGCTCAGTTTCAGAGTCCTCTATGACTTTGTAAAGCTAGGAAGCAGGTGTTTGCATAATTATTTCAACTTCTCAATAAAGTTTACTCTTACATGGTAAGGCTTAGTCAAATTTGATTCTGTGAAATTATTAAAACACATATAATAAATATGAAAATGCACTTCAATATCTTTTTTTTTCAGGTTTCCTCTGCTGAAAGTATAGTGAATTTCTACTTAGAAATTATCTGGAAGTACAAAGTCCTGAGTTCATGTTTTGAAAGATTACTAGTTTACTTTCATGTAATACAAAACATAAGAAGCCAAGAAAAGCATAAAGACAGATGTCTAACAAGATTAAGTTCTTTTAGGTGGTTAAGAGCCCAGAACATCTCAGATCACCCTTTATGGAAACTCTTTTTTTCTTATTTTTAAAAGATTTATTTATTATGCATAGTGTTCTGCCTGCATGTATGAAGGCAATATATCTCATTATGGGAACTGAACTCAGGACCTCTGAAAGAACAGCCAGTGCTCTTAACCTCTGAGCCACTTCCCTGTTTCACATTATTAGTTTTCTGCGGATTCTTGATGTAAATTAACTCATGTCAATCTGCTGAGATTTTTTTTCTTATGCTGCACATATTTAGTCTTTTTGTCTTTCAGGAGGTGTATCTAAAGAATGTTGGAGGTTGTCTGTTAATACAGCATTTGAAAGAGAAAGCCAATATAAAGGGGTACTGAAGTTCTAGTGTGCCATAATCAAATCAGCATACATACAATTTAAGTCAAACCAGTTTAACATCAGAAACGATCTGGAAAATTAAAGCTATCTGGCTAATGAATGTGAGTGACTCGTAAAACTACCCAGTGACATGCAGTAACAACTGGATTACATGTATCCAATTATATGTCCTTAAATCAAGGGACTTGTAAAATGTGAAGACCCCTCAACTCCCTTCAAAACTTCTCAGAACAGCAAGTTGCATATACCTTGTGCCAATTTCTGTAATAATGGTGAGTGTAGGAACCAAGACTTTGCCATTCAAATTTTATTTCTTTGAAAGCTATCTTTTAAAAAACTATTTCAGTTCAGCCTTTCATGCAATGATCTAATTACCCAAAAGTAATAGAATATTTAGAGTCGCATTATAGAAACTTGATTGAATATTTATAAAGCTTTCCTTAAGTTAAAGTTTGTGTGGAATAGTATATGGCAGCAATCTTTTGCAATTAAAGTACATGTATAAAAATAATTTAGTGTGAACTTACTCTAAATAATTGTTTTTTTAATATTTTCTATATTTTTGGATGTAGCTAGCAATTAGATTCCTAGTCAAATCCAGGTTTTAATAATATAGAGGCATTCATTCTTAATTTAATTCTGAGCAGACTGATAACTCTATAGAAGTCATGTAGTTACAGGATGCCATGGTGCTATATAGATGTCTTTCAAGTGTTTGTTTTCAGTATCATCACTATAGACAACTGATTTCTCATCTGATAGTTAAAACCTGCCCAAAAGTTTAGGTTCAACCAATTGCACTGTATTCTGCCTGCTTTAAAAATTCACTTCATTTTTTAACTTCTATATCAGTTTGTTGTTGTTGTTGTGATACAATACTACAAGTTTGGGGAAACCAAGTCAAGAACTTAAGGAAGGAAGCTGGAAGATTCTGAACCGAATCAGAAACAGTGGAGAGCTGCTTATTGGCTTGCTCTCTCCATGGTTGGTTTGGTTTGTTTGCTTTTACAGCTCAGGGCCACCTGCACAGGGCATTGGACCACCCACAGTAGGTGGATATTTCCATATCATTTATCAATCATGAAAGTCCCCTACAGACTTGTTTCCAGGCCTATCTGACTAAAACATATTTCCACTTGAAGTTTCTTCTACCCTAGCTTGTGTCAAGTTAAGAAAAAACTACTGGTTCATTTCTATAGTAATCAATCAGAAAAGGAATACTCAGGCATGTGTGCAAGCTTTTAATTTCCTGATAAGTTACTCTAATGTATTAAGTACAGAATTACAGGACACAGTGGCTTGCCTTGTCTTGTGGATAGTCTTCTTTTGGGGTAGGTATTGAATGTCATATATCTAATTTTCTTTCCCTGAAAAGAAATTCAGAAGACACCACACTCAAAAATTAACTGGAAAACTCCTTTATTATATCAGTTAATTATACTTTTCAAATTTAATAATGCTTCTGAATATATTTGCTGTGTAACTTTTAATCAAGATTACTATGTTCCATTTTACCTATGAATATCTAATATACTTGGGAATATTAATGAATTTAAAGTCATCTTTTCACTTTAATAATCATACCAGTAGGAAAAATTGTAAAACTTATAAAATTAAAATGTAAAATGTAAGCTCTAAAATTAATGGATAATTTCAATGGGAGATTAAAATTGATTGAAGATCTTTTGCACTGAGAATTTGGGGAAGGTATTTTAAAAAATAAAAGAATCACAGAAGTCAGTAAGACAAAATAAAACAAACAAATAAAAACCCCAAAGACATATGTGTTAAGCAAAAGAAAATCACATACTATTGCTAAGGTAGAAAATCATTTCAGTGTTCAATTATGAAGCTATCTTCGGCATACATTGCTGAATAAAAGTATATTTTTATGAGGAGAGGCAGTATTGTTCTATTGTTAAGTAAGTGGCTGCTGGATTAGGCAACCACAAGAGAAAACAAGCTGAAGAAAGTAATTCAGACATTCTTAATTGTGCTTTGAGAAAAAAACACTGTGATAATGATGTGGATGATGGAATTTAGTTAAATGGTTAAGTGTAGAGATTTTATTTGTATAGAGTTGTATGCTTTGACGAGTGAGCCTAGCCTGAATTACTGGACAATAAACCGAAACAACTTTTATTAAATCATGCTATCCTGTTCTGTGTCTATTTTAAGAAAAGGTCTGGAAGACATTGATATGCAGAATCTCCATTATTCTAATGAAAATATGTGGCAAATAAGGAAAAATAAATAGATGAATTTCCTTGGACATTTGGGAGTGTAGCTAAAACTTTGTTTAAGTTAAAGAATACTGCTATAATTTCTGAGTCTCTGCAGTGAAAACACTTCATAAATTTAGTGTTATATATACCAGATGGCCAAGGGTATTTTCAGCTATTATAAATGCCTCTGCTGAGTGGAAGGACCAAGTGTTGTTTTTCATCTAACACTACGTTCTTTGTGAGTTTATTTTTTTAAATCAGGTGAGGTAGGACATTAAGACTTGGAGAAAATTGTCAGAAAGAATTCTCTTATGCACACAGTCTTCTCGGACAGAGCAAGAAAAATAGCTTAAAATTGACTGGTTTAAATACAGCTGTCAAGTTCTCTGTAGTAAGTGTAGTCCTTGTTTTTTTTTTTTTTTAATTTATCCTTGAATGCCAGAAAAAAAGGACAGTAAAAGGTAAAAAGTAGTGTAGGTAAATCATTCTTGTTTAGTTCTTTGGTATACGAAAAAAAAATGAAACTGGATTACTATGTCTACATATATGTTCATTCTGAACAAAACTGTCTGTGTCTGATGTGCTGCTCCCAGCTTTACTGACACTACATCAAGGCTAAGGGAAGAGTCAAAACCTGGGAAATACACCAGCATAATAGAAATGTGTCATTTCAAGATATAGTTTAAGTACACACAAGTTTGTAGAGCAAGGAAACAAAAGGAATTCCTGACATTTTTAAGGACCAGGAATTCTCAGAAACAAGAGTTCCCTTGTTTAAAATAAGTAATGGAATCATGGGCCCGCCTCACATTTTCTGGGCACATTGATAGTGTTACAGAAATGAACCCTCTAAACATAGGATTCCAAAGTTAGAAGGTGAAACACTATTGGTTAGCTTCAATGAGAGTCCATATCCCAAAGAGCAAAATAATAAAGACACTAGTAAATTCATACAAAGAACCTTCCATCAGTGCTCACCCATACAGTTGTTTCCTGGTAGTGTAACAGTCACTGGAGAAAACTATCTGGGACAGTTAGCTTATGAAATAAAACTTTATATAACCCCCATATTTGGGAGTTTCCAACTTGGGTGCAGTGGCCCTATGAACCTCTTGGGGATGCTGAGTGACAGTGTCTGCAAAATCAGATCATGGTCTAAAAACAGGAGATGTTAAGAGACTACGTGGACGCTTTGCTCGTGGTACAGAACCTAGAAGGCAGGGGCAGAGGAAGAGGTGACACATTAGAGACACAGCAAGATCTTGTTTAGTAGAAGAAAACCCAAAAAGATGGAGGTAATTTTCTTAGTACTAACAGAGCTAGGTCCTCTCCCATGGTAGACAACAGTTCACTAATGAGTGCAAACTCTCATTAGATGTCAACCACTTCTCACTAAGCCACAAATCCTAGCACTATTGCATGGGGTTAAGTTCCCAATACATCTCTTTGGTTAGGCAATTAAATTCTAATGCACATATACCTCTACTAACAGTAATAGATGTCAGGAAAAAATGTCCTCCTCACCCACCTAAGCTCTCCCTCCCAAAACTTCAGATAAGTTTCCTCTCACTTTCGGAATGATTGTTAATGGGTTGGCTGATATGTTCAACTTTCCACAATTCATGACTGATACTCATTACAGGTGCATATTAATAAGTGAGTTAGTTTTTAGGGTAGATTTCAAATTGATACTTCATAAAGTAAGTGTTGTAATTAGGAGCTGCGGGGCTGCATCCCCAGCACCCGGCCGCCTGCACGGCTAGCTTTATACCCGAAATAATTACACGGAAACTGTATTCTTTTAAACACTGCCTGGTCCCAATAGTTCCAGCCTCTTATTGGCTAGCTCTTACATATTAATCTAACCCATTTCTATT
>NW_004949107.1:2100262-2103936 GCF_000317375.1 Microtus ochrogaster
GCTTCTTTCTCCCAGCCCTCTGTTCTGTTTACTCCACCCACTTAAGGGTTGGCCTATCAAGGGGCCTAGGCAGTTTCTTTATTCCTTAACCAATGAAATCAACAGATTGATATATGACACTCCCACAAGTAAGCAAAGGATTGAGAGAAGTTAAGAACTTATTTAAATATTTTAAAAAGTCCAAAGCCACAGAGAAACCCTGTCTCGAAAAACCAAAAAAAAAAAGTTCTCAATAACTCATCACCTATTATTGTTTGTTTTGAATCTTTTTCGATATGTTTCTCTTTAATCATTTTCCAAGAATCACTATCATTTACCCATTTTGGTTTTTGTCTTCCCCACTCCCTTGACATCATTGATCTTTACCCCATTTTGTTAATTTTTATATTGCAAGCCAAATGATTACACCTAGCCAGGCACATCTTATTCATACTGTGCCATAGCCAGCAACAGACATGTGGTTACAAAAGAGGGATTGAAGCCTTATGATTAGTCCTTAACAATGTGAAACTTTTTATATTTTTTTAAAGTCACCTTTGATGTTTTCTTATTTCACTGAGTTATTCTCTACTACACTTGAAATAGAAAGTTATACAGAGTGCAGTTAATTTCCACCATTGATACAGCTGCTGGCTTTGGAACGATAAGGAATGAACTGAGAATTATTGAATGTCGCCGAATTAATAGAATATTTACATATGAGAAGAGATTTTAAAATTCTGGATGTTGATTTCTCTTACCCCAGTTACCTATGTAAAACCAAGCTAAAAGTCTGATGTACCAATACATTTCTATATTCAGGAATACTTTCTACCTACTTGAGATATAGGTCATAGTAGGTAGGCCACCAAAAACAATATTCAGTACACAATTATGGACCGAGGGACATGTCCTTATAAAGTAGCTTGAGTTTGAGAATCCCAAGGTACTAGAAGGATGTGAATAATTATGTTGATAGATAAAGAAAGTCTAAATACAAGGAAGAAAATGAAACTCTGTTTGAAAGAATATATAATATTATGTAAAAGAATATGCAAGATACAGGCATGTGATGGCACTTGTCTTCTGTGTCAGAGTTGATAGGCATCTTGTATTCCATAGAGTTATTCAGAAATTGGTGAGGCTTGCTGGTGTGTGCACAAGCCATATGACTCCAGTAATGAAAAAAGGAATAGAAACATCAGCAAAGCCTTCTGGCACTAGGCTGTTTTCTTTGTAATATCAGAGGTGGCATGTCCTCACTATTTCTATCAAAACTAAATACACAGTGTTTCCATAGCACATTATTTTTAGAGCTACAAAATGAAACCATGGTTTCTCTTGGAACACAGTGTACCTTTTGCCCTGCTGGCCAAGTGAATTTAGAGGATGCAACGCCTTTTAATACTCAGGCACCTTGGGCGAACATTCCTGTGATGATGGCTGGACTCCCCACCCCTGTGGATCTGTGCACTGGAAATATCACACAGTCAATATATTTTTGCAGATACTTTAAGGTTTATATCAACTTAGAGGAAATCAAATTAAAAGTATATTGTTCATATCTTATGATTTTTCAAGCTTTAAATGTCTTATCAAGAATTGAGCTAGACCACATATTGCCAGTTATTCTTCCTTATGAACCTGTTACTGGATTAGCTTTTTCTTTAGTGGTTAGAAAAAAATAGATCTTAATTCAGGTATTTTAAGGGGTGATAAAACTGCCCCTGCATGTTGTAGACCAATCAGATTCATTACTGTTGCACTTAAATTGCCCATGATAATTTTATTAAAATTGGTAGAACAGATGAAACTTAAAGGGATAGACCTAATATACTAATTAATCGTGGGTGGGGAATTTCCCAAATGTCTTCAAGCCAGGCAATTTTTCTTACTGAGAATTGGTCTTGTCATCACTCATTTTGTAGCATATTTGTTCAAATTTAGATGACAGACAATATGGACCCCGTGTCCTTGCAGCAGACAGAATCATACTGTGCTGGCTTCCTGATTGAGCTGTACTGCAGGCCCTGGGTTTCAGCCCTAGTTCATGACAAACTATCATAAATTCACAGTTTTGGTGAACAATAAATAGCAATTGAGAAGTACTAAAAAAGGTCTGATTTTACGATACGTATGTGTGCATTATTAATTTATTTAGACACAGATTAATTTACGACAATGCATACATAAGGGTAAACATTGTATATCTATCAGAAAGAACATATGCCTAGCTCCTACAGAGTTGGCATACATGAGTGATCAGTCACAGTTCTGCGTCTTAATCACTTTGCCAATTTTAACTTTATGTCTTCATAAAAACAACATTCTCTTAGCAATTCTCAGCCTATGTGCCTTGTCCCTTCTGGGGATCAAATGACACATTTAACAGAAATTACATATCAGATATATATCCTGCATTTCAGATATTTACATGTGATTCATAACAGTAGCAAAATTACAGTTATGAAGTAGCAGCAAAAATAATTTTATGAGGAACTGTATTCAAGGGTCACAGAATTAGGAAGAAAGGGAACCATTGTTTACACATTGCCACATATATTTAAGCCATGGAGATGTGTCAAAACTGAATATAAGCCAAAACCTTAGCTCAGGGTATTCATGCACTTATGGTCACCTCAAAGGCACAATGTAAGTAACTGTAAATTTACAGATTTCTTGATTTAGTTTGGTTTCAAATAAGATGAAAAAAATAGTCATTTTACCTGGTATTTGCTGTAGGAATTCCTACAACCAGTAGCCTTTAAGTTACCCACCCACTTGGGCAAGGCTTCTTATACTATATATGCTGATGTAAAGCACACATCTGGCCTCTTTTCTGGCTGTAGGATTTGATTGCTGTTCCCTGTTTCAACAAAGGACTGTGATCTGTGAGTCTACCCATAAATAAATAACCCTCTATTATACTCAATTCTGAGCTAGTGTGGGATTTCTTTTAAGTGTTCTTCTCCAGGTTTTGTGTTATTTCCTTAAAATGATTTCAATACAAACTTTAAAAAATAGTAGTTACAAGTCTCTACTCATGACATGAACAAACATGACATTCTCCATCTTCAACACATACCTTGAGAGCAAATGCTCAAACTATGTATGTGGCAATCCTATCTTTAATGTTTCTCACTATAGGGAGTTATCAATGTTAAAACGTATACATCCAGGAAATTCCTTTTGCCTCTTACAGATTTTAAGTTGTATGCAGACCATATGTCATGACATCACCTTGCATTGCATGCTGCATTTTCTTTTAGGAAGAAACCTCAATTTGCTTCAATTTCTTAGAAATTAAATTATAATGAATTACATTCCTTTTACCCTTCCCATCTCTCTTCCCTTTTGAAACCCTTTATTATTATTTATTTATTTATTTATTTATTTATTTATTTATTTATTTATTAAAGATTTCTGCCTCCTCCCCACCACCACCTCCCATTTCCCTCCCCCTTCCCCGATCAAGTCCCTGTCCCTCATCAGCTCGAAAAGCAATCAGGGTTCCCTGACCTGTGGGAAGTCCAAGGACCACCCACCTCCATCCAGGTCTAGTAAGGTGAGCATCCAAACTGCCTAGGCTCTTACGTATTATTTCTAATGGCTGACTTACAAAGTATTGACATAGGCTGGGGCTATTGAGCATTTCCTGTGGTAGGATAGTCCACTGGTATCTCCTAGTAGGCTGA
>NW_004949107.1:2104040-2106307 GCF_000317375.1 Microtus ochrogaster
ATATATATATGTGTGTGTGTGTATAATGTAATATATGTGTTCTAAATATATTAATATAAATTGTTCAGTCTACATAGCATTATTGTATGCATATGATTTCAGATGACTACATGGTAGGGTGATGTGTGATTCCACTCTGTGTGCTATGAATATGTTTTTTTTTGCCATTGGTTAATAATAAAGTTTTTAAGCCAGTGACTTAGCAGAATAGAGCAAGGTGGGAATTCCAAACAGATAGAGGAGGATAGATGGCAGTCTGAGAGAAGCCATGTAGCTGCCATAGGAGACACATGGCAGATGTAGGATGGAATCATATCAGTAGGCCACAGCCATCTGACAATGCATAGATTAATAGAGATGGATTTGTTTAAGATATAAGAGCTAGGCAGCAATATGTATACACCTATGTGATTGGCCAAGCAGTGTTGTAATTAATACAGTTTCTGTGTGGTTAATTCGGGTCTGGGTAGCTTGGAAATGAATGAGCAACCTCCAACTACAGTAGTGAATTACCAATTTGGGGCCTCTTTCTTAGGAAAAACTATATCTCTCATCCTCAGCATTGCTTTGTTGCCTACATCTCTTTGTCTAGGGTTGAACCCCAAGAGATTTCCCTTACATTTTCCTTCTAATTCTTTAAGTCAAATGTTCAAGAACTATACATATTATGTCCAGGTGAGATCTTTTCCCTAACAGAGTTGTATGATCATGAATTTCCTGATACATTCCCCAAGACCACACACAGAATTTTGTTGTTTCATCACTGCTTTGTGAACAGTCTTCCCTGCCTAACATCATGGCATACAGAATATGTACAAACTTTTTCCCTAAAGATTATTTTCCATTATGTTGAATCACACACACAAAAAAAAAAAGAAATGAGACCTTCCTTATCATCAATACCTTGTTCCATTCTCCTGTTAGTCAAAGATCTCAGCAGAATTCTGACATCAAGATTAAAATCACTAATCTAAATAGTTCTCTGCTTTGTTTATTCCAAGCATTCAAATCTCTGTTCAGCACGAGAGTGAGTAGTTCATTTGCCTATTCAGATTGGGAGAGATTGAATTACATTTAAGCAGATACTAGAATCTAAATAAACATTTTCTGTATGATTTCTTAAATTTATTTTCAGAATTATTTTATAGATAAATCAATGTAACCCCACTGGAAATGACTATAATTTAGTGAAAAGCACCCAAATCCTGTTCAGCATGTTATTACTACCTATGGGTGTTTTAAAAAAAAAAAAACACTAAACATTTTTCTTGGTTTTATTTTTTATATTCAGCTATAATGTTAGCTGAAGCCACACTTATACATATCTATCAGCTAGAATATGTGATTCTTGAGAAGCTGTGTAGTGACTGGCAAAAGTATATGCATCTATAAATGACAACTGTATATACCGTGTCAATAAAGAAAATAAAAACGAACAGTAATGTACTTAATTCTATAGTTTATCACAGAACTGAAAAATTGGAAGACATGTTTAAGGTCATTTATTACAACATATTTATTTACTTTAAAGATGATAAATTTTCAAGATGATAGAAATAATATTTCTAGAGAAATAACATTTTATGTTTAAGGTTACAGAACTGGTTAATTATCAGGTCCATAAATGTGATAAATCTGTATTTGAAACTAGCTTTCATGTTTTTATCAAGAATGAAAAAATTCCATGATTACGAATGAGAGATGAAGGGATATTTGATAGTGTTTGGAGCAAAGGGAAGGAAGGGAGAAATGTTGCAAATATAATCTCAAAAAATAGTAAGAAATATCAGCCAATGATCTATACAGTTGAAAATACAAGAAAGAGATACAAATTAAAATTGTTGCTGATAATTGGTAATGTTTCAAATTATCATTTCTAACTGCTTTCAGGTTCTCATTCTGTTTTAGAAATTTAAGTGTTGGCAAAATCACCCTAAGGGCAGAATTATTTGCCTAGGTCTTGTCTTCTGCATTCTTGTTGGTTCAATATGCAGTGAAATGGGGGGGGGATGTGACAGTCATTAACAAGTGGAGTTGATAAGAATAGCAAAACTACTGGAGATGGAAGCTTATAGCAAGATTCTCAGTGATGAGCACATCTAGAGATGAGGTTGATAACACTGTTGTTATCATTATATTTTTGTCTTTGTCAGAATTAAATATGCCTGTAAGACTATTATCTGCTTCTTCCCTTGTTTGAAAAATAATTGCCCACATAGTGTTTCTTAATTTTATGTCTGAGTTTTTTTATTTTTTTTTTTAATTTT
>NW_004949107.1:2107968-2121481 GCF_000317375.1 Microtus ochrogaster
ATGCAAATCAAAACAACTTTGAGATATGTCTGAGTTTTTTAAACTTCAGCAAATCCTTCAATTTATTTCATTTTACTTGCATGAAAATTACTCAAATAAATACGTACAAATCACTGAGCAATGTTACCTATTCTATCAAACATCACTAATGTCATAGTGAGTTGGAATGGCAGCTATGGGTAAAGAATTCTAAAAGAGAAAGTAATTTTTGTTGTAGTAAGTTTCCTCCTGCTGTGGGAAAATACTTAAGGAAACAAATTTAAAGCAGGAGAAGATTAATTTGTCCAATGATTTTAGAGATTTCAACCAAAAGACAGTTGACTTCTTTGTCTTTGGGACTGTGACATGGCAAAGAGTTATAACAGATATTGTATGACAGAATGCAATGCTCATATCATGCCAAACAGAAAGGAACAGGGAGTTCATGAAGTTTCAACATCTCCTTAGAAGTCATGCTCTCAATGATCTAATTTTCTCTCTCAAAGTCCCATCCACTAAAGGATTCATAAATTCCCAAAAGTAGCACAAACTTTCGCCAGGCCCTCATGTCATAGTCAAGAAATGGTTGTCATTACTTGGGGGATATGTTTTTAACGTAGATCATGTTGGACGTTTTTAATTCTGCCACTGTCCTGGGTTTGCATGTGGTTTTGATTTGGTTTACTTTTTTGGTGTTACCATGTGTTATTGTACTAAGTCCATAAGCTTCTGCTAGTGTGGAAGGTCACTTTTTCTGTGTGTTGTTTATATTGGTTAATGAATAAAGAAATTGTCTTGGCTTGATAGGGGCAGAACTTAGGTAGGTGGGGAAGACAGAACTGAATTCTGGAAGGAAGAAAGCAGAATGAGAGGGAGACGCCATGGATCCACAGGTAAGCTACTGCCACATGGCAATACACAGATTAAAAGAAATGGGTTAAATTAAGATGTAAGAATTAGCCAATAAGAAACTAGAACTAATGGGCCAAGCAGTGTTTTACTGACTACAATCTCTGTGTGGTTATTTCAGGGCTAATCTATCCAGGCAGCTGGGAAGAACAAGAGGGTCCTCTTTACAAGACCCTGCCTCTGTTTCCTGAGTGCTAAAACCATAGGCATGCACCATCTTGTCTGGCTTTTTGTTTGGTTTTGTTCTCCTTAATTTCTACTCTTTCTTCTGCTCCTCTCAGCAAGTCTTTTTAATGTGAGTTACCATCTCATTCTTCCATCACTTCACAAGAACAACATCTCTGCATTTCCAGTGCAATACACAGTGGAAGATTTGGGGATACATAAAGGAAACCTACCTGTAAGCTGATAGCAGTATCTGAACTTTGAAAATCTACAGAGTATCTGTTAACCTATAAGTAATTTGGAAACTGATTGCATTGATGGAGGAAGGTCATTGGTTAATTAAATGAAGAAGCTGCTTGCCCTGATAGGTTAAAGCATAGGTGGGAGGAGTGGATGGAACAGAATGCTGGGCGGAAGAGGAAGTGAGGTCAGAGACTCGACAGCTCTCCTCTCGGGGGCAGAGGCCTCAGAGAGACATGATGCTCCACTCTTGCGGGCAGAGGCGAGAGCTCTGCTCTCTGAGGCACACGCGATGAAGCTCCAACCCAGGATGGACGTAGGCTAGAATCTCCCTGGTAAGCCACCTTGTGGGCTACAGCAGATTATTAGAGATGGGCTAGTCCAGGTGTGAGAGTTAGCCTAGAAGAGGCTAGATAGAAATGGGCCAAGCAGTGATTAAAAGAATACAGTGTCCGTGTAATTATTTCATATATGGAGCGGCGGGGCTGCGTCCCCAGCATTGCATGATTCAGGTAATATATTGAGATTGGAGTGACAGATTTATTTTCTATTATTGCAGAGTCACTGTTTAGTGTATACAATGAATAAAACAATATGAAGGAATCAAGGCAGAAATCTACTTCCTTCTCAGTATTATTTCTAATTGGACTAGACAGTCAAAGTCTCATATAATTCTAGGGCAAAGTATGGAGATGCCAGCAGAAAGAGATGGAAACTCACATTAAAATCATTTTAGTTATAAAAATTGCACTCAACTCAGTAGATAATTGATCACAGATGAGCCTGCTGAAGCTAACAAGTTTAGGAGTGTATTAGCCAGTATTCTGAGGAACAGAAGGCATACAATAAATATAGGTTAAAGGGAGATTTAGTTAATTGGCTTACTTGACATAGTCTAGGTAGCAAAACAAAGCTACTTTCCCATTGAAAACTAGCTGTTCTTCTGGCTGGATGACTTTGTATTTCCAATCTGGACCTAAAGGCCTTGGATGGCTGCCTGTCTTCAGTCGATGTTGAAGGACAGCCCAACCCTTGAAGGCTGTTGGCAGCAGGAGCAAGAGTAGCATCAGCAGTAGCTGAAGGTAGCAGCAGTAGCAGCAGCAATAGCAGTAGCAGCAGCAGCAACAGCAGCAGGAGGAGGAAGAGGAGCAGCATGGCACTGCCAACAAGAGACTGCATGAGCTACCAAGAGGATACATGACACCCCAACAGGTAAAACGGCAAAAGAAATTTCCCTCAACTTCCTCATATTTAGACCACCAGGAAAAGATACAAGATACATGCCAGGCGGTGGTGGTGGCGCATGCCTTTAATCCCAGCACTCGGGAGGCAGAGGCAGAGGCAGGTGGATCTCTGTGAGTTCGAGACCAGCCTGGTCTACAAGAGCTAGTTCCAGGACAGGCTCCAAAACCACAGAGAAACCCTGTCTCGAAAACCCTGTCTCGAAAAACAAACAAACAAAAAAAAAAGATACAAGATACATGAAGGTTAGGTCTTTCTATTTCACCTAACCTAGTTAAGAAAATCCCTAATGTAAGTGTCCAAAGGTTTGTTTCATGATGATTCTTGACGTAACCTGTTTATAAGCAATGTTAATCATTAAAATGGGATGTATTCACCATAAGTTTCAATTTTTTATGAGATTAATTATAAAAATAAGTTGTTACTCATGGAAAAAATAAAATATTTAGAATAGAAATGGAAATTTGCCAAGAGCACTGAAATTAAGAAAACAAAATATAACACACAAAGCAAAAACTGAAGAACAACCACTAACGGTCTCCCAACATTAGCTAATAAGTGGAGAATTTAAAACTGTTTGGCATATAGAACTAAATGCTATATCAATAATAATGACATGTAACAAAAACTATAACTATGTCAAATAATATATATAATTATAAAAATAAAAGCAGAAAATAATTGAGCAGATTGGAAGAAACAAAGATACCATTCAAACAATTAGTAAGTTAGCAAATGTGTTAAGTACAGAAGTGTCTATTATTACATCTTAGCTACACACACACACACACACACACATGTTTATTTTAGGCTAAAGGAAAAATGCTTTCAGAAGAAATTTCAGATATTAGAAAGCAAAGAAGTAAAATTTAAAAATGTGTTTTATATATGTGTGTGTGTGATATTCACCATATATATGGTAAACATTCTGCTATTTTTTTCCTTATATACTGAGAAATCTTTATAAAATTCTCAAATATAGAATAAAAAGCTAACTTTAGACTTTATAGAAAGATGATTATCGTAACAAAATGCTGTTTCATAGAAGGGTCTAACCCACATAACCTATAAAGATCTACTCAAAATAGACAGTTATTTAAATAGGAAAACTGAGAGACACAAATTGTTTTCATTAAAACACAAATATCACTCATAATAGACAAATCAATAAAAATATACTTCATAGAATGAGCAACTCTTTCTCCAACATATTAGCAGTGTGGATATTAATGTTGTAAAATGCACACACACACACACACACACACACACACACACTCATATATTTACATGTATGCACACAGAGAGGACATTTTGAATTTTATTCAAAGACAGACAAGCTAACCAAACAATGTAGGAGAAAAAGTTGGGCCATTTATTTAAACTAATGAAGGCATACAAGTTTCTAATACACATTAAAAGGTCAAATAGTTACTTGGAAAGTGGAAATTTAATCAGTAATAAGATAACACCATATATACATTTGTTTAAAAAAATAAGTAGACGGCAATCAATATTAGAGAAGTGGAAATAAATAGCACACTCATACATTGCTGGCTAGACAGTTAACAGATACCCATTCTAAAAAGAGCTCTAACACTTCCTACAAAGTTATCCATAAATGTTTTGAATTATTATAATTGCCTTTTGTTTTTGAGACAGAGTCTTGCTTTGTAACCCTGACTGGCCTTTAATGCACTACTTACACTACACTGTTTTCAAACTCAGAGAGACTGTTAGGCACTCTGTCTCATCAGTGCTGAGATTAAAGACTTATGCTACCATGCCCAGTGGTATTTATAATTTTATGTCTGATGTCTTCCAATGTGAAATATAAGAGATGCTAAAAATACATATCAAATCAATTGTTTTATATTCTTCATGATATATAGAAGTTGGAAATAAATGCCCATCAGATGATAAATAGCACACACTTTCAGAAAGGATTTCTCAGTTCTGGGAAAGGAATATTAATCCATGCTTCAAACTGTTGAAATTCACTAGCTCATGTTAACTGAAAGAAGCCAGAAGTTGATAATTATACAACATATGATTCTGTATGGATGAATGGCCCAAAGAGTACATTTATAAAGGTGAGATGAATAGTGGTTGCCTCTAATGGAGATGAATATGAAGATTAGCCTATAAGAGCACAAAGGAATTTATTGGCAAGAACAAAATATTTTAAAACTGGATATCAGAGATATTTGCACAGTCCAATAAATTTACTAAAGATTCACTGATTCAAATATTTTCAGCAAGTGATTCTTATGTCCTGTGACTTGTGCAAGTCATTTCAATAAGTAAAATAAAGACAATTAAAAAACAAAAATGTTAAGTATAAATTAAGAATAAAGCAGCCATATAAAATCCTTATATTTTACTCATTCTATTATACATGTGTTTGTGTTTGTGTGTGTGTGTGTGTGTGTGTATGTGTACACTCTAAAAAAGTGATAGCATGTAATAATGTACAGTAGACCTGGTCATGACTTCTAATTTCTCATTAACTATAGGATTCTCAACCACCACAGTGCTTAGAGAAATGGAAATTAGAGTCTTTCCTTATACTATTAAACTCACATAAGAAAAAGTATCAAATCATTACTTAATATGTTTTGTGCATGTCATATAAGATTTTATCTATTTCTGTGTGAGTGTGCATGTATGTGGACATTTCTGCCCATGTGTACACAGGGGAGACACACCAGAGATGAACTTTGGGTATCTTCCTCAATTGTGCTCTGACTTATTTTTAGATACATGATGTCTTACTGAATATGAAGCTCACTTATTTGACAAGTCAGGACTCATGGGCTCTCCCTGTTTCCCCACTTCCAGCACAGAAATGAAAGGTGTGCACAAGCCTGTCTTTTCATTTGTGTTCTGGGTAGACAAATCTCGATCCCCACATTTGTCCCACCACTTTCATACTGAGCCATCTTTCTGGCTGAGAGGTGCTAGAATTTTATCTTCTGACACAAGATTGTTCTTTATAATTTCAAACGTTTGGAAATATGGATGCCTCCATTTTGTAGACCGACCACATTAGAAGAGCAAGCTTAAGAAATGTGCTCCAGGTACATACATGGGACCTGAGATAGCCTCACTACTGATAGTCATAAGCTGGATGCCAATCAAAACCTCTTTGTAATTATGAGGGATATATGAACATTTAACACAAAGCTGGGGAAATACAGGAACAAACTATATATGGAAAATTAAAACAATAAAAAATACATACTGGATAAAAAGACAAAGACATACAACAGATGGATGATTTTACTTAAATTGTTCAAGAGTTTAGAATACCATATGTTATGGCTTTAATAATATGCTTATTTAGTAATATAAAGAGAACCAGTTGGTCTCCAAAAACATCTCGTAACAATCAGGATAAGAAAACAAATTAATTGTCTAACATGTAGAGGCGTCTCATAGTTTCACTGGCTTCATCTATTGACAGATTCAGCTGCTGAATTTGATTCTTTTCAACGTATGCATTGAGATTTGTATGTGTGTGCGTGTGTGCACATGTGTGTGTGTGTTTGTGTATGTGTGTGTATGTATGTGGAGTTGTGTGTCAAGTTTTTTGTGTGTACATGTGTGAGTGTTTGTGCATGGGTGTGAGTATGAATTATGCATAGATGTGTCATTTCATAATTATAAAGCATTAAAAAGAACCAAGCAATTTAGTCAACAGAAAACTAATGCTAAAATAACTTTCTACCATAGAAAACAGCAATGTACTTCAAAGAAGAAAATGTATCTCACCAGAGTACTATTTCTTAGTTAAGGCTATTCTTACTGTGATGAAACACCACAACTAACAGCAATTTGGAGATGGAAAGGTTTATTTGTCTTTTCCAACTTCATATCCTATTGTTTTTGTTGTTGTTGTTGTTCCCCATATGCAAGAGGTATGAGGGTGTACAGTGGGACATTCACAAACAACTAGTTTTCATTTCCAAAGGAAAAACATGACTGTCTTCAGAAGACAACAACTGCCATTGGCTTGTCAGTTAGGGGAATACCCTCACAACCCCTTTCTGACTCCACACTAGGATGATTAACTGATTTGTTCTTATGCGGGACCTGCACAGATAACTACAGCTGCTATAACATCATATCCAGAGGTGGGCATTTTACATCACTTCCCTCCATCTTCTGGGTCTCACAGTCTTCCTACCCTCTCTTCCACAATGATCTCTGACCCTTTTAAAAAAGTGGTTGATGTAGTTGTTTCATTTATAGCTAAGCACTCACTGTCTTCGCTGGGATCATTCTTATAGATCCATGGGAGTTTACCTTGAACCAGGTTTCTACCTGAACCCCAAATGTGACCTCATCAGGAGATCATGACTTTCATTAATCTCTTTCATTACTATCCCCTTCCACCCCCTAACCCAAACCCTCATATTCCTATCTCTGCCAGCCCCCTGTCTACCCAAAAGATCTCTTCTATTTCTCCTTCTCAGGGCAATCCATGCATCCCCGTCCCTCTCTGGCCTTTCCTTGTGCCTTAAGCTCTCTGGGACTGTGAACTTTAGCATAGTTATCCTTTATTTTACAAACCACTTTTGTCTTTCTGGTCTGGGTCACCTCACTAGAGATGATATTTTTTCTAGTTCTATACATTTGCCTTCAAATTTCATGATATCATTGTTTTTTACAACTGAGTAACACTTCCTTGTGTTTCTTTATCTGTTTGATAAAGGGGCGTCTATGTCGCTTTTAGGTTCTGACTATTATGAATAATACTGCATATTTCACTTCTAAAACTCCTTCTGAAGGAAGCCAAGAGGCTAAGTTTACAAAAGACTACCCCCCTAAAGGCCTGATGGTAACTGGAAGGGTAAAGAGTCCTAACAATAAAAATGTGAATGTATTTGGAATTGGATCTGCCTACAGTTCAGCGTGGAGAAAGCCACACCTCAGTGAATCTATTAACAAGATCCCACAGAGACTTCATAAACTGTGCTCAGATTCCTGACCTAAGGAACTATGAATAATAAATGTTATGCTATTTTACTCCATTCAAATTTAAGCAATATAGTATGCATTAACAGATAATGAATATGTATTTAAATATTTAGTAAAACTTGAAAACCATCTGAGCATTATTTTAATAATAACCAAAAGATAATTCAATAGACCCTTAAGAATAGCTACAACTACCAATGGATTTGCTTCAGTAGCACATGGTTGATGTAGATTTGAAAAAATAGGCATTGTTTGAATATCGACTAGAGTGTGAATTGGTACCATTACTTTGGAAAACAATTGACATCATGTGTATGTTGTTATAATTTAGCAATTCCACCCACAACACACAATACAGATGAAACTAACTTCATGAGCAAAGTTGCAGAGTAATGCCTCTATCAGTATTGCCTGTATTTAATATCAACAAACCTGAAGCCTTTAAACAAGGATCAAAGTGAAAAGGGTAACATAACTCTTAACCTGAACACAATGAAACTTCAAATCACCAATGAAAAATAAGTTAAAAGTAGTATTTTAAAGGGATAATGCTTAATCCACTCCCCCCAAATAGCTGTTTTATAAATAAAAACTTGCAAGTTTTGATTTAAGCTCCATCAGTCTGCCTAAAAGACACAATTCCCCAGTTTGACAATACAGTGACTGAATGACATTGCTTCATTGAGTGAGTTATCACATTTTTTTCTGTTTTAGCTATTTTAGTATACGTTTGGGAGAATTGTACTAGGATCTCCCATCTTAATAAAAAAAAAACCTTATTTCTCTAAGGTCTGACTATTTCCTTTCCTAATAAAATCCATTGAAAATAAATAAAAGAAAAAAGTTACTGACAACAAAATATCACTATTTACATTAGTAAAAGTTCTTAAGACAACAAATTGTTCCATTTTGTATAAGCAATACATTGCATTTTCAAATGTATGGCCACAATAAAATTGATAAAACTCTTTTTTACAGAAATGTTATATAAACTCTAAAGAATTCATTTCTTTACATAAATACAATTTTGAGAAATATATTATGGTTAAGCAGTTCATAGATATGAATATAAAACCTGAAGGCAAGGCAATTTCAATAAAATAGTAAGTAGTTAAAATATATACTTCAAATTAGAATACTAACTCGAGGGCAGAGGAAATAGTTCAGGTGGTCAAGTGATTTTTCAAGCCAGTGTGGGGTCTGACTTAAATCCCAACCCTCACTGAGCAATGGCCACCACGTGAGACAGCATGTGCCTATAACTAACAAACTCCAGTGACAGTGAGAGATCCTGCCTAAAATAATAAGAGGAAGAGTGATTGAGAACTATGCTAAATGTCAAACTCTTGCTTTAAACACACCCAGTTCCACACACAGATATGCAGTTTTATGCATATACAGAAAAACATGCCCACACAAGTTAAGTAGAGAAAACAAAATGCAAGTGTAAACATTGTTTCAAAAAACAAAAGACAGTTTGAGATCGGAGAGGAAAACAGCTGAGTCCAGGGAAAGCAGGTGTCATATCTCTCTGCTCTTGTCTGTGGGTGTGATGCGGCTAAACTGCATCAAGTGCCTCTGCCGCGACTTCCCTACCTTGTTCACTATAACCTAGAATTTTACACTAAAATAAACCCTTTCTCTCCTAAGCTGCTTTCTGTTTGCACATTGTACTTACAGAAATAAAATGACACTAGAGCAGGACACAAAACCTGCCCCATACTAATGGAATGAAAACACACGCAAGCAAAGAAAAAGGGAGGGATGCATGCCCCATGTGGTGTTGATTATATTTTTACTATCAGTAAAACTATCAAAATAATTAAGGAAATCTCAGGAAGAGACTTGTAAGCTCACAGAAGCATTCTTTGGCCTGGTTTTATTGTCAACAATATTTAGTATAGTAAGTAGAGGTAAAGTTTTATTGAATGCAATAAAACTTCCTTCATGTGATGAAAAAGCTCAATAGCTTCACTTGAAATTCCTTGAACAACAAAATCTGAAATATTTATTTGTAGCTTTTTATAAAAATAAGGTTTTATAAAACCTTATGGACATTCTTGCCAAATTTGGAAGGCCCTGGAAATTTTGGGTTTGGTATTCCTCTTATTGACTCTAAGAACATGGTATAAAGCTTAACTTCTACACCAGTCATCTCCAAAGATGAAAGAGACCCAGACACAGGAATCTTCTTTTTTGTCATATTTCTGGTAGCAGAAATGGAATTTTTTTAGTGTGGTATCTTATTAATCATTTTAAAGAACTTTATACAAGAGTATTCTATTTACAAACCATTGTGTACTTTTAATCTTTGCCATCAAGTGTGAGTTTTCCTAGATTTGGAATGGTAATTCTTACAGGAAAAAAAATTATGAAAACTAATAAAAAAGAAACAAATGAATCAAAAATAAGTATTTACTTACCTAATTGAATAATTTGTGAGAGATAAATTTATTAATAAAAACAATAGCATCAAAGACAAGTTATAGGGCAAAGAATAAATATGACAATCAGGTTTGATATTGTTTTCTTTTTTCTAAAATTTTCAAACTGAAAAGGTTTAGAGCTCAAATGCTTATATCAAAATCGGATGTCCATTCTGTTACTGAAATAGCCAGGATCCCAGCTGGGATCCTCTCACGTTCTTCCTCTAGCTGATGGTTTCAAAAGAGTTGAGAATGAGAGACTACAGTGAACTATGTGATGAGAAAAAGAAAAAAAAGAAAAACATTTTCTCTATTGCTAAAAAGTGGCCAAGCTGATTTTTATACTGACTTATCTCTGCTCAAAGGTGATAATTACCTTTCAAATTCTTATGTCACATAAGGGCCAGTATGTTTTCCAGTAACATTAGGAAAGAAGAAGCCTGTGAATTTGCCCCAGTTTTTCAAGAAATGGCTGTTTGGCATTTGCAGTAACTTTTCTATTTCATCTACTTTTGAAATGTGATTTGATTAGGACAATTTCTTTCTAAGTTACCATCACACAGATACAGGATTTCTGGATGCTAAAAACTTTTTCTTGGAAAAAATATATAACAATTCAATACTTCCAGATACAGATTACAAAACCATTGTTTTTCCTCATAAATAGCAAGCCGAGGTACAATTAGTAGTACACTCCCTGGAGACATTAGTTGTAACAGTAATTGGCATCTCAACTGGATTATTATGTCATTAGATAATGTGATAGTTTATATCTTGAGATGCCTGCTTCCTAGACATATTAATATTATCTTTTTAACTGATGTGAACTCACCCTTAATTTTAAGATGGTTTAGTTTAATTTCTGTATAAGCATTGTGCTTTCTTTGTATAGCTCTAAAGTGAAGATAATAGAATATATTTTAATCTTTGAGTTGTTTGAAATGAAAATAATATATTCTATGAGTGTAAGTGTTCTCTAAAATGCACTATTTTAAATTTTGTTGGAATTCTAATATTTTATTACTTACTGTTAAGTTCACACCATAATTTAAACATGTATATATGATATATCTTTCATTTTTAACTTTGACAAAGATATGACGAGTATATGATTGACCCATGTTTTTCCAGTGGGAACTAGAGTAATGTCCACAAAATGAAGTTTTGAAAAAGTTCCATACTTAAAATGACAGACAGCATAGCAATCTAGAAGTGCAAATATTGTCTAAAAACTGACTCTCTGCATTTGATTTATCCCTTGGAAAGACTTACACCAAATATTTAGAAACTATTTAGCTATTTCTTAGTACCTTACTTTAAAATGTCTTAAAGAACACTATGTGTGTAGTCTCATTTGTTATAAGTTAAAAACCTGATGAACATGAATCATTTGACATATAAAGATAGTGTCTAAACCTAAACAAATTATAGTGTGGAGGGTAGTCATTACTGTCAGAGACCTATCTTCAAGGCCAAAGAGATAAAAATTTATAGGAATATACAACCATTGAAAGTTCACAGAATTAATAAAAATATTCATTTTGAAGTGAATTTTTATATTATTCAGGGTTTTTTGTGGGTAATCCTTGATTTTGGTCTGAGAGTATCATCTTCACATCTGATTAAGTGAAACAGCTTACCCAAACATTTTCTTCTATAGCCGACCACCCACCCATCCATGCATCAATACATCCATTTGCCATATATCCAGAATATACCACCATGTGAAAAGATAATAATACCAAGAAAAGAAAAGACAAATTTAATTTTGAGTGTGTCCATGATGGTCAACAAATAAAGTAAAATAACCAAATCCCAATAACTGTCTTACCAGTATCCTGGTATCCATAATGGTAAAACAATGATCTTTCTACTCTGAAGGTAGCGTTAAGTGATGAGCTTCTGATAGCAGCCGATGACACACTTCTGAATCAGTTGAACATAGCAAAACAATGATAGCATCAAGCTGAAAAATCTTAGAAGAGTTGATAAAATAGGCCAAGCCTGCAAGGGATAACCCAGTGCCCTACTTCCATTTCCTCTGAATTCATATATTTTCAGACAAAGAATAAAGGAGCTCCTATCATTTACAGGACTCAGGACACTCACAGAGTTCAACTTTTCAGAAGCAATAACTATTGGGAAATGATTTTCCTTCCTCCTATGCTGCCCGAAACACTTTGGAATCACTTGAGCTACAGCTTCATAAGCCATTACCCATAATATGATGGACATTTTAGTGATGCAGCTGCCATTTCCCTGAAACTCCTTTACTTACTAGTCTTGGTATAATCATTTCTTTGATCTTTGCATGGTCCCTTATTTGTGATGAACAGATATTTGCTCATATATCCCAACCAACATTCACACAGGATAATTGATACCCAAACAGAGAATGGCAGAAACAAATATGAGTTTGGAGGATTTGTTTCATGGTCTCTGCTTAGGGAAATGAGATGTGTATAGCTAAGGTTGATCTGTCTAAAGATAAATATCCATGAAGGAAATATAAAAGTGGTTCACTTGCTTTGTAGTGTATGACAAGGTTTACTATTGCATTGGCAATTGTGTGTTGACTGTGATGGGTGATAAGACATGCAGACCTTGAGACACAGACTACAGAGCCTGAGGCATTTCAGGAAAATCTGTCTCTGATGTACTCGGTTATATGAGCTGAGACAGAATCTTGCTTATCACTTGATTAATTCCTCCTGTACTGCAGATTTAGAAGCAAAGGTATTATTTTGGAAATTGTGCCTCAAAGAGTCAATGTTTGATGGCTAATTAACCATTCCAAAATAGGCCTATATTTACAAGAGAACTAAGAAAAGATTAATTTATGAGAGACCACACTCAAAAGTCTGCTATAAACATATTCCTATTTGGCCTGATGAACCTTACTGGCTTTATTGTGTTCAAGAGTAGAGCATAGATTTATGTTCTATGGGATTCTCTATCAAATCGAAATGACATTGATAGGCATATACAGTTCATAAAGTGCTAAATCAATCTGAAAGAAGTGAGACAAGAGGGGCCAGCACTCTAAGGCATCTGACCACATCACTTTGAGGCAACTGTGATATGAAATATGTCAATCTGTAATTACAGGAACAAGTAAACAAAAAGCCAAATGGTCTGCTAGTGATCTTCTAGAAGTCTTTAAAACTTCAACAACGTGTCACTGAAGACAGGAATGATAAAACAGAGAAGGGGGGAAACATTGAGCTAGTCTTGTTGGGATGGGGTAATTACCTTTACTGAGTGTGTTATGTACATTTTACTATACAAGAAAGTGACATGAGGTGGAAAGTATTCACTCAACCTAGAACCATGTGTGTAGCCAGGAATGAACGCTGGAAGGTAAGAGCCATGATACTGGTGTAGATCCTTGCAGAACTGGGAAGGCTTGTTCAGAATTCATGTTCGTTAGTAGTTGATCAACACAAAAGAGACTTCCTGGTGTTTGTTTGCTTATTAGATTTTGTTCTTTTTTTCCCTGAGAAAGAAAGAAAGAAAGAAAGAAAGAAAGAAAGAAAGAAAGAAAGAAAGAAAGGAAGGAAGGAAGGAAGGAA
>NW_004949107.1:2121581-2145330 GCF_000317375.1 Microtus ochrogaster
AAGAAAGAAAGAAAGAAAGAAAGAAAGAAAGAAAGAAAGAAAGAAAGAGAAAAAGCATGAATTCCAGTGAGTCAACAGGGAATATCTGAGAGGAATTTGGGAAAGGTAAAGAATATTGTGAAAATATATTGCATAAAATTTTTAAATAAATAATAAAAACAAGAATATACTATATTATTCAGGCATTATGATTTGCTTTGCTTTTATCTGTTTATATTTGTTAAGTTCTTTTTGATGAGTAGCTGCAGTAGCAGGGTAGAGGCAGGGATTTACAGTGTTCCTTTTCAATTCCTAGAGTGATTCTGAAGCAGCATGAGTAAAACTCATAGCTACGCAGGAATTATTCTGTTTTGGTTTAAGTCCCAAAGAACAGGGCCAATAATTTTTAAATGAGAAATTAGTGGTATCATTCATCATTATTATTTAAACAATTATATTATTAATTTGCTTTAGAGTACTACACTCAGAAACCACAGACCTCTGAAAGCAGTTGCATCACCAATGCTGAGTCAGACATCCCTTCTCAATGTATTGCATGTCCTGAGGACCTTGTTTATTATTTATTACCAATGAAGATTACCTTTCTTGAATCAGTCATTGTGGAAATGTGTTGGGATAACTTTAAATTTGAAATTTATGTCAATATTGCAATGCAGTGTGATCTAAATTAAGTATTCAGAATTCACCTGCAGAATTATTTGAAAACCCTTAATAAAATAGACATTCTGATTAGTTTATTCTAGTTAGCTAAAGTCGCAACCTACCAAGCAATACCATTATTTGGTTAGCATATAAACAACCAGGCTTAATGATATATTTGTATCTTACAGAGCACACTTTGTATTTTGACTATGTAAATACTACCAATGTATATTATCTGACAGTAGTCATAAAAACAAGGCATCTACTCATTTATATTTAGAAACATTCATAAATAAAATTGAGGAGTTCTGTGTAGAAAATAAATTCTCAGTATAAGCATAAAATTAAAATATGTGAAAATCCTGGTACCAATGAAACATTTTTCTTTTTGTTTTTTGAACCAATAATTGTTTGCTATACATTATTTTCCCTCAAAACTCTATTAGAAATTTCTCTTCTGTCTGTCTGTGTGGGTATCCCCATAGTTGTTCATCATGTATTTCTTACCAAAATAATTTCAAAGGGTTCCCAACTCTTCACCCAAGTCTTCAATTTTATTATTCACTCAGTGTGCAAAACTATGTCAAAGTTCTTATGATAAAAGGATCGTCCCAGCTTCTGTCCCTTTAGTCACTTGAACATACACTAACCCACCCTGAGATCAGTTCATTGTTCATTGTTTTCCATGGCTTTCTAAAGAATTGCTTCCTAGCAGTCAATGAAAATAATTGTAACTAAAATTATTTTTAGAAGTCAGTCAAGAATTCTCAACATTTGTGCAGAAAGGATGTTTATAACCCACAGATATACTGCAAAAAGTTTATAAAGGTCCTGGTTTGTTAAAGAAGGATAAAATGGGAGCATATACAAGAACAAAAGAAACTATTAATGAAGTGACTTCTGGTTTCTGCATCCCTGTCAAAATTTTGACAGTGCCATTTTTCTTCCTCTAACTCATTATACAAATTTATAATTTCACATAAAGAAACAATGAAAGACTTGGACTTAAGTTTATTATGTAATAATATATCCAGTCAACAGTTATTTTGTTTATCTTCTTTCTATGATTTACTGTAAATGTCATGTGTTAATGAGTTCATTTAATTCTCTCACCAGTCCTAGGGAGTAGATACTGTTAATTATCTGTGATCTCTTAGTTTCAAATACATACTTTTTATAAACTTTGATGCTTTCCTTGGAAGTTTTCTACCTGTTTCATGTGCTCTCTACCGTATTGACTTTCTACTGGGGTGTACTAGCTGCAAATGGTTTTCTATTGGCTGTTCAGGAATGCCAACATGACCACTCCATGGTTTGTCTAAGGATAATGTTCCTATTTGAGATAGAAGACAGAGAATAGATAGTGGCATCTGGAAGAATTCAGGAGAGAAAGGGAAAATAGTAGACTGAACATGATCCCAGACCAGACCTTGTCATAAGAGAAACAGGAGCTAAATAGAGCGAGGGATGGGGGGGGGGGGGGACAAAGAGAGCACGCATATAAAAAATATCCATTTTTATAAGGAAAATGTATTTTATATATTTTATAAGGAAAATGAGTAGATTGTGAAGGAAAGAAGATAAACTGGCGACGTTTAGAGTAGAGGAGAGATGAGAACAGGATAGATACTAGCATGGAGTCTGAAATGAATAAGAGATACTTGTGATAGTGAGGAAGTCCAGAGGCAAGCATGCACTTTGGTTTGCTAATAGATATCACAGGTAGCAATTTTTTCCTTCTGCTAGTAATCAGGGAAATAGCTCCTTTTGGTAGAGTTTAACTGGCTTCACAAATTCTGGAGGACTGTAGGCTTTTACTACCCACTAGAATAACTTTGGATTTGACAAATACTGTTGCAGTTAATTTACAATCAGTAGAAACCATTGTAAGCATTTTAAAATTTGAAATGTAGTACAAAAAATTTGGCCACAGAATTAATATGAAAAAATTTAATATGCGTACACTGAAGTGTGAGATTAATAACTTCTAAAATTCTATGCAACCAACATCAAGCTTCTTAAAACCAAAGTGGGAACTCAAGCTCTTTGATCAAAGTCCCATCTCTGTTGAAGATTCTGTAAACAGGCTGACTGATTTAAACTGTGAACATTGAGTTCAGTGGTCTAGTTTGATGACCCGAAATACCTTAGGCTATCTTTAGCTCATGTGACAGTGTCTCCAGTCTCTGGTCAGAACTCACATGTTGTGGCTGTTAGATAGCAGCTTTAAATGTCTTCTCTTAGTAGAGCACTACCTTCATCAATCAAAAGACTCCAGATATCATCAGACAGAATCACAAACTGAGAGTAAAAATGCCCTCATTTGTTATAAACTTAATAATCTATCTTGTAAATTCATCTATTTATGATTTTCTTTTGTTTTGTGAATATAAAAGTTCCGTGGGGAATACGTCATTTTAGCCAACCCAAATCTGTGTCATTCAAATTGGTCTCAAAATAAATTATCTCTCATTGTCATTGTTCCTTTGTTGTGTACTGACAAAAGAAATAAAAGGAAAGACGGAAATACTTTTTACCAATAGTTACAAAATTTCGCTTCTTTCTTTCAAATAGTCAAGCATAATTCTCCGTAAAAATTTACTTTAAAATAATGTAAAAAAAATTGACCAGGTAATATAAGGAAAACTATTTTCTTAAACCACAGAAAATATATTCTTGATGGATGCACAATTAACCATAGACTAGATACGAAACTAATTCAGTCGGTATGCAAAGACAGAAACTACAGACAGCTTAATGTCTGACTATAGAGCAGCTGAAGCAGAAGTGATTATTAAGAACAATGAACATGACATCCCACCATACGGAAAAGGCTCCAACCAGCAAGCTCATGCACCAGGAATAGACCCAGGTCCCGCTGTCAGGGTTCCTCAGGCAGTTCAAACTTCACCACTCTTTCCCACATGTGGCTTACCTTGTTTGATCCCATGAAGACTCCACAGCTCTGGGTTTGGAGTGCATGAGTTTTCACGAATTTGGTTCAGCTGTTTTTGTAGATTTCTCCGTTATGATTATCACCTCCCTTGATCACATGTTCCTTGCTCCCTCTCTTCGATTGGATTTCTGGAGCACAGCATCTGGTTCTGTCAGTTACTGGAGGAATGCTCTAAGATAATATTTGGGGTAGACACTAATCTAACTACAGGGCAAGGCCAGTTCAGGCACTCTCTCCACTATTGTTAGGAGTCTCAGTTGGAGTCATCTCTGTTGTTTCTTGGGAATTTACCTAGTGCCAGGTTATGTCCTACTCCTACTTAATAAACCAGACTTTGTTCACTTCCCATGGGAGCCCTTACCCTTTTGAAGGAGTGGAACAGGGTATACTGGGGGGAAGGACAGTCAAGGGGAGCAGGAGGAGGGTTGGGAGAGAGATCTGTGCTTGGAATGTAAAATGAAATTTAAAAATAAATAAATTAAAAATTAAGAAAAGAAAGACGAAAAGGAGCGAGCTTCTAGCGGTGCTCATGTGTATTAGACTGACCTCATGGCATCAGTAAGCCTGTGGGGGTTTGTCTCAAGACAAGACTGATTCTCTCTCTCCCAATTATTAGCTTTTAGCTGTTTTTCTGAGGGGTGAAGTCTCATGCAAATTCTTTTATCGATGTTTGCAAGTTGTTTTTGTTTCTAATTTTAAGTCGTATTTAAGATTGTTGAAATCTACTAGGTCCAGCTTCCCTGTAAAGATAATTATCACACAGCAAATGCACTCCTCTACATCTCTCGTAGCTCTTAAAATCTTTCTGTCCACTTCTTCATCAATGTTCCAAAAGTCTTAGGTATAGAGGTGTTGTGGTAAATGAATTTATGAATATTGGGCACACTGCAGTCAGTTGTTATCTACATTTTGAGCAGTTGCAGCTTTTTTTATAATGACCTTTATTGGATGCAAAAGAAGCCTCTTTTGTGAAAAGTGAGAGCTATACTTCTCTGGATTAAAAAAGATAATTAATCAGAATACTGTTTGAAATTTTGCTAGTTTAAGAACATTACAGCAGTAGAGTGTCCTTACTAGCCATGTGAAGTGAGCTAGGTTTAAATTAGTAGGCATGAATTTTCTCCCATTGAGCAGACTCTAAGGCTGGTTAGACTTCTGTTAATAACCCCCAGGATACAACTGACACTATTAAGCCTTCCGGGGTATTTTATCACACTGTCGTGTCACATCTGGTCACGGTCATTGTCTACAGGCATTTCTGGTAGATAGAACTAGTGACTGCTCTTCTTTCTTGGCAGGATGTATAATGACTTTCAGAACTATAAATAAGAATCCTCAGAGACAAGGCTTACAGATCAGTTAAAGCTATATTCCTTGAAATTCCATGTCCAATTGTAGACATTCATACGTTAATGCTAAAACTGACTGAGTAGTTGAAATATATAGCATTTTTAGATTTGTTTTGTCAAATCAAGTTCACAATACCCTTCTTCATGTGTAATTTTAAAATCCTAGCTTTAGATTTTCAAATTTGTGTTCTATCTTGTGGGAATTACCTTATGGCAGTTCAGATCCTCAGATATAGAGGACTGTGGTTGCCGGGATAGTAGTGCTAGCTCTTAGAGGCATGTGTCTCTACAGCTGCATGACTTAGATCTAACTTCCATTTTACTGAATTATGTGGATTTTTGTTCTCTAGCTTCATGAGTTTGTTATATATTTTGGAGATCAACTCTCTGGTAGATGTAGGGTTGGTGAAAAGCTTTTCCTAAACTGTGAACTGTCATCTGCTTCAATAATGGTCTCCTATGACTTTTAGAACCTTTTAGTTTCATGAGTTCCCATGTTAATTATGCATCTTAATGCCTCTACTTTAAGTTTTTCTGTTAAGGAAGTTTTGTCCTCTGTCAATGTGTTCACGTCTGTGCCCCAATTTCTTTTCTACTATGTTTAGTATTTCTGGGTTTATGTTGAGGTCTTTAATGCATTTGGACTTGAGTCTCATGAATAGTGACAGATATGGATCTATTTGCATTCTTCTCCATGCAGATAACCAGTTACGCCAGCAATATTTATTGAAGTTGACAGAGAAAAACCTAAAGAAACTTTCAACATCTTTATCTATCAGGGAAACACAAATGAGAATTACTCTGAGATTCCATAATATACCTATCAGAATAGTTAAAATCAAAATCACAACTGACAGCTCATGATGGACAGGCTGTGAAGTATGGGAATGCTCCTGCATTATTGGTGGGAGTGCATACTTGTATAGCCACTTTGGAAATCAATATGACAATTTCTCAGAAAACTGAAACTCAATCTGCCTTGTGACCCAACTATACAACTCTTGAAGATATACCCAAAGGATACCCAATTATACTCACAGGATACTTGCTTAACTATATTCATAGCGGCTTTACTCAGAATAGCCAGAACCTGAAAACAACCTAGAAACCCCTCAACTAAAAAATGGATAAAGAAAAGTTAATGAATTTATATAACAGAGTATTTATTACACAGCTATTAGACATAAAGGAATCAGAAAATTTGAAGGCAAATGAATAGAATCATCCTGAGTGGGGTAACTTAGTACCAGAAAGACAAACATGACATATACTAACTCATAAGTGCTTATTAACTGTAAAGAATCATCATGCTATAATCCACAGACCAAAAGAGGCTAAGTAACAAGAAAGGCCCAAGGGGGAAATACATGGATCTCACTGTGAAGGGGAAAGAGAAGAGATATCCTGGGTAGACTGGTGCTGAGTGTGTAAGGGAGCTTGCAGCAAAGGGTTAAGACTTGAATGGAGCAGTAGAATGCTGAAAAGATGACTGGAAAGGGGAACATTTTGGGGTCTGGTAGAAACCTGGAATAAAGGAAACTCCCAAGAATCTGTAGTGATGAAGCCAGCAGGCCTGTTTTTCATTCTACCTGGCTCTGGCCTGGCTAGCTTAGCCCCAGAATAATTACATGGAAACTATATTCATTTAAACACTGCCTGGCCCATTAGTTTCAGCCCCTTATTGGCTAATTCTCATATCTTGATTAACCCATTTCTAATAATCTGTGTAGCACCATGAGGTGGTGGCTTACCGGGAAAGAAACATCTGACCTGGCAGCTGGCTCCATGGCATCTGCTTTCTTCCTCCCAGAATTCTGTTCTGTCTACTCCGCCTATCTAAGCTGCTGTCCTATCAAAAGCCAAGAAAGTTTCTTTATTAACCAATGAAAGTAACACATAGACAGATGACCCTCCTACATCAAGAATCTACAAGGATGACTACAGCTAAGACTCCAGCAATATTAAATATGTAGCCTGAGCTAGCCGTCTCTTATGATCAGATTTGTGACTATCCAATTGTCATCTAAGAACCTTCATCCAGTAATCTGAGGAAACAGATGCAAAAACCCTTGGCCAAATATTAAAGTGATCTCAGGGAATAATGCTGAACAGAGTAAGGAAGGATTGTAGGAGCCAGGGGATCAAGGACATCACAAGGAAACAATTAACCCTAGATCATAGGAACTCAGAATCGGAACCAACAACCAGGGAGCCTACATGGGAACAACCTAGGCCCTTTCCATATATGTGATAGTTTTGTAGCTTGGTCTACTTATAGGACTCTAACAATGGGTATAGGGGGAATGTGTTCTTTTTACTGGATTGCCTTGCATGCCTTAACACAAGAGTAAGTGCTTAGTCCTACTGCAACTTGATATGTATGCTTTGTTGATACCCTTAGGCAGCCTTTCTGTGGCAGAAACAGACGAAGAATGTACTCGGGGAGTGGGTAGATAAGAGGTAGGAGAGGGGATGATAAGAAAGAAGGGAGTCTGGATACAAAATAAAAAAAAATGAATAAATTGATGTACTTTCAGAGGGCCAAAATAAAAGATAACTGGCAATATTAATGGAGATTTTACCAACTTTACCAAATGGGGTCTACTCCCTTGAAAATTTTATTTCATTTCTTATATAGTTTTCATTAAAATACAAAGTGACATCACTTGTTTTTCTTACCTTTTGGCCTTCCCAAGTCTCCTTAAAGGTTCTCCCAGACTGACAGCCCCTTCTTCTGTTTATTATTTCTACACACACACACACACACACACACACACACACACATGTATATGTAAATACAACCTAAGCCCATTATGTTGTGTTTATATGGATCAGGGGCTGTCCATGAACCAACTCTCTGAGGTTCATTCCTGGACAGGTTTATCTTTCCTTATTCTTTCAGCAGTCATTACTTCCTATAGTGCTGTGACCAGAGGTGTGACCCTGTGACATCTCTGGCCTCCTTGCTTCAGCTTGTATATTGATATTGCCATTGTTTAGATCTTAATTGTTCAGTCATTTTATGAGAGATTGTTCTACAGCAGACTTCCTGGTATTCTGTTTCTTATAATCTTTCCACTCCCTCTTCCACTATGTTCCCTAACCCATGCATGAAGGAGCTGTGATCTAGATGTATTTATGGGGCCTGGAATCTCCATGATTTGTTGATGTCTGCATAATGCACAGTATTGTTTCCTGTGATGGTTTCCATTTTCTATGAAGAGAAACTTTTTTGAAGAAGGGTGGTAGCTACACTTATTTATGACACAAGAAAAAGATTTAGAATATAGTAAACAATTATGCAGGTCTAGCAATGAGATATTAGCTTCTCTTCTAAGATCCATGACTACATTATCCCTGGGATGTTGACCAGCTTTCTATCATCAGGTATTCCTCCTGTTGACTGGATATTTTCCCTCCTGTTGACTAGAATTTAAATTAAATTAGACAGCTATTAATTGTTTACCACCATGTGATGTTCACTTAACACACACATACATGTTGCTACGGTGATCATTGTTGTGGCTCACAAATATCACAGCTAGACAAAGTTATTCCATCACTTGGCAGCATGGACAGTATTTTCTGGTATATGGAAGGAAGATCACAGGAAAGAAACTATCAGGTTAAATCTAGACCAAAGAAAATGAGTCTTCTGTTCTGTGTTGTGTTTCTCATCATAGGGAGATTCTATGGTTCTTACAGTGATCATTATCAGCAATAGTGCTTTAAATTTATTTCAGATACATGTTTATAACCTTGTGTGTATGTATGGGTTTCTGTGTTATATATGTGCATGTATGTATAGATATACACTTATATGTATTCTATGTGATTGTAGGTATATGTAAAATAATAATATTTCTTGAGGTTTTTATCAAGCAACCTTGTTTTATGCCTCCTACTTCTGTATTGACCTCATTCCTCCACTACCTACCACAGACAACCTCTTACATTTCTCTTCCTGGCTTTCTAATAGCTGTATTCTGATATTCTTTTCTCAACTCCCAAATATTTCTATTGCTATCAAACCATAAACTATAACAGTAAGTCATTTATTAGAATATTTTAGTTCTTGCTTAGACGTCAAGAGATGACTCTTTTGAAACACACAAGAATCAAAGAAAGTATTTTTGAAGACATTTTCAGATAAACTTTCCTAAAAAGCATCATTGTTAGAGACATGACATTGACAAACACTAGCAGGCTGCTCCCTTCCTGAGACTGCAGCCAGGGGTCCTGATCCCTTGTTTATTGAAGTGTCACTTAGCTACTGATCAGTAGATTTAAATGCATTTTCTTTCCATGTGAGACCAAATTTTAATATTTTCATAACCTCACAATTTGAGATTCTTAGTAGAAATTATACTTTTTTTTGGTCCACCTACTATTTGCACATACCAGGATGAATAGGAGGAAGTAAAAACCCTTGTGGTTTTAAGATCAGTTTTAGATGAGCATTTTGCTATCCATGAAAGGAGTTGACTATTAAAACTGATGTTGCCTAGATTACTATGACTATTAAAACTGATGTTGCCTAGATTACTATATGACTATTAAAACTGATGTTGCCTAGATTACTATGACTATTAAAACTGATGTTGCAGAGATTACTAATTGTCTCCAAATGGGGCTGGTATCTGAGAAATATTCATTCCAATATCCTTCCCTATTATCACCTTTGACTCAGTTTCAATGTCACCTGCTATCTCCTACCTCTCTCTGCTCTACCCTAATCATGACAATTCAGAAACAAAGGCCAGAGCAGAAGTGAATTCTATGTTTTTCTTCGTCTGTCCATCCTTGCTTCCTGCCCTGGGCCAGGCTCTCAATGCCAGAGCACTGAATATAAAAGCCTCTATCATAGTCTTTCTTGTAAGACTTCACTTTCTTATCATTATAGTTGAAATGATGGGACCCTAGACAAACTTCCTCAAGCTTTTCCTGGTTGAAAAATCACTAAAATTACAGCTGAACAAAATATAGAGTGAGTTGAAACTTTGAAGAAGACTAAATGAAGAATGAAGTCTATTTGATATAGTATGATTATCCAATTTTACCATAAGCATATGTACCTATAGCAGTATTTATTGATTTGAAAAGACCAATCTTCAATGTTCACATTGTATTGCATGTATACATTTAAGTATCATTAGGAAACTGGCTTCATAGTCAAGATGATTAAGGTTAAATACAATTTTACATGGATCTACTGGAAACTCTAACATTTTGTAAATGAACAGTCAAGAAATAGAGAATTCTAGGAATTTTTTTTATTGCACATGGTTTTTAAATTTTTATTCATGTATACACAAGTCTGCCATGTGAGTGTGGGTGTCTGTAGAGCCAGAATAGGGCAGCAGATTGGATGAAGCTAGCATTACAGGAAGTTATGAGCTCCCCAAACTTTGTACTGTGAATACATATATCTACCACTACAAAAGTGTTTAACTGTGAAGCCATTGCTATTTCCCCTCAGCATACATGCTACACACAAAATACAACAAGAAAAATACATTATTCTATTTCTAAAAAATTAGTTATGACCCCAAAAGACTTGCAATATTTCTCTCTAAAGAATATTTAGTTCAAGTAGATGTTTTATCATTTAATAAGGAGAACAATCAGTTTGTTGTCAGATGAATGTTAAAGGAAATATTTAGAGCACTCAGTTTAAAATAAAGTTGCTAAGCCTTTTGATGCTCAGCTCAACAGATAACAGACTATTTTCTCATTTCTATAAAAATAATATGCCAGATTATCATCAGTATCAAGTTATTCTTACTATTACAATAGATTCAAATGCTACTTAGACTATACAAACATAATTTATTCCAATTTGGCTTAGTTATGAGACCCTAGATAGGTACTCACCTTTTTAATTTTTAATATTGTCTTCTGAGAAGGATCCCACAGACATGGATATGAGAAGGCTGCAGCTTTAGAAGAAATGTCAAAGCCGTAAAAGCATCCTAACTTCTGACACACACTGAGCCTCCTAGAAATATTGCTCATCAGACTACACCCACCACCATCATCCTCTACTGAAAACCCTTGTTAAATGCAGTAAGAAAGAATTAAAAGGGAGTTAGGAGTATATTGAAATACAGAGAAATGTGTCCATTTATGACAATGATTAGTGTCGATGTTGGTTGTTGTTCCCAGTGATTAGCAAAAACTTAGGAAGAACCTAGACGCAGATGTTCTGGGTCAACAAACAAGAGTCTTAATGAAGGCATTCAATGGTGATCAGATATCACATGGGCCTGGAAGAGGAGAAGATGAAACCACATAAGAAGGACATCAGATGTTGATGTTTTGTGCTCTTTCGTATCTTCTAAGCTAGTTCATTAGATTCTTACTAAAAGTGAATGCTGTAGACTTACAGAGACAAATACAGTAAAAGCAGTGGAGATCTTGACTAGAGTTAAATCAAGGGTCTTTGCCATTTTTAGATCCAAATTTTTTCCTGACTTAGGATCCATGTTAATTTCTGGAGTATGCTCTAATAAATTGTTACCACATAATGGAATAGGCTTCAACAACAGAACTGACTTTCATATGTAGGATGGAGTAGACAAAAATATCCATACAGGCCGTGTCACTCCTCTTCTTAGGGTTGCTGCTGCACTCCCTGGATTCCATGAGCAATGAATGTTGGTACTTCATTTTCTCATCATCTTCTCTTCGTGTCTACAAACTCTGTGGTTTAGATATAAAAACACAGTAACTGTTTCAGCTTTAACTACATGATATTATCATTCCAGGTATCAAGTGAGGTTAGAAATCCATTCTAAGTTATTTTCTGAGTGTCCTCCTTTCCATTTCAAAATAAAATATCAAGAGCTAAAATAATCTCACTATGACAAATGTTTTAACATATTTAAAGACAATTCAGAGCATCCAATGACAAATATTTCAATGCAAACCATTTGAAAATAATTCTCAGTGTCTTGTATGCACATGCCATCTTTCTGGACACTTCATCAAATTTTTTTCCTGAGCTACAATTGTAACATTGTTACTTATTTATTGAAACAAGATTGAACACATATGAGGAATACCAGAGAGAATTAACTTTATCTGCACAGACTCTAATGTGTCCCTATCCTCTTTGGATTTACTACTTGAACTCAGTCATGAATAAAGATGAGAATAATCTCCTTTATCACTCAAGAATAAGTAGATAATGAAACAAATTTTATTCACAAAATATGTACAATGCAGAATTAAGATTTTAGCCACAATTTTTCTGATTCAAGAGTGTCTTCTTCAGTCTGTGACATTTATTTTTAAAGCTAAATATTTCTATATAAAATCAAAATGTAAAAAATCAGTTTCATAATGCTTGTAAGAAATATGCCTTCAGCAAAATGGCATACAAACAAGCATGAGCTAACAGTTAATCTATACAGGATATATATATAATTTAAGGAATAAAAATAAAAACATGAACAACTGTTTGAACCAAAATAAACCAACCTGCATGTATAAAATTGGAATGATTTACAGTTTATCCACAATATATGCAATCAGGAGGACCAAAATATCAAACATTAATATTTTTATAATGAATAACATTATCACTTACAAAAGAAAAAACTGATAAGACCTATAGCCAAACATTGGAAGGAACTCAGGGTATTTTTCAGTAGACTGAGAAAAAGGAATTTAGAAGCCCAAGGGGTTAAGGACACTACAAGAACATATCTCAGAATCGACTAATCAGCGATCATAGGAACTCAAAGACCAAATGACAACCATGGAACCTCTATGGGTCTAACCCATGTCCCATGAATATATGTTATGGTTGTGTAGCCTTGTGTTCTTTTGGGAGTCCTAAGAGTCAGAGTGGGACCATCTCTGCTCTTGGCACACTTATATCATCCTATTGGGTTAATTCATGCAGCTTTGATATTAGAGTGTGTGCCTAGTGTTATTGTAACTTGTTATGCAATGTTCTGTCGTTCTATCTGGGAGACGTTCTCATTTCTTAAGGGAAAAAGAGAAGGAGCAGATCTGAAAGAGAAGGTAGATGGTGGTTGAGGGGGGGACTGGAAGGAGGGCAGTAATAGGTAATTGTGGTTGGGTTGTAACATATGAGATAAGAATAAATAAATTAAAGCAAAGACTATAAAACAATCTACTAGAACTAACTTTCATTGAATAATAGAAAATAAATGCATTTGTATGCCTGTGTGTTTGTGTGTCCATAGAAGCTTTAAAGGAGACTTAACAGAATTACATATGTGTGATGTCTTAACTCTGATGGGGTCTTTATTCAAACAAATTGTGAAGAATCCCTGAGAAGAATAAAACCTTTGGGCAAAATTCAATGATATTAGTTGTTTTTGTTTTGGAGAATGCTGACATTTCAATCATTTATTAAGAACATTATGCTTTGAATCATCTTTTGAAGGTTTTGCTGATAAAACTACATGGTGCCGACTGAAAATAACCCAGACTCTTGAAGAAGCTTTGAAGAGTAGAACTGCATGGAAAATATTTATGATTTCTAGTTATAAAGTCCTGGCAGACTGATGCAGGCATCAGTTTCCTGTGCTAGTTTACTATTCTTAGAGGTGCTTGATATATTTCATCATAAAATACTTTCCAAAGTTTTATCCAAAAGTATTAAACACTTTATTATTTATTTATTTATTTGCCAGTTCGGATGAAGAATCTGAAAAAAATTCAAATCAGTTAAACAATATGTTATGGTTCAGTTTCTAACAGTTATTTTATACCTTCTTATTTTGATATGTCCCTTTTATCAAGCCTTTGTAATTTACTTATGTAAAATTTTATAGCAATCATACTCTTTGCCATTTTTTCCTATGTAGTTGATTTATACATAATTAGCATGAAAATATCTATAGCATATCAAGTTTAGGAATAAAAATGGCAGAATTTTAGTGAGTGGTTGATTTGGAAAGTCCTCTATATGTGTTGCTTTTATTGGTTAATGAATAAAGAAGCCGCATTGGCCTGTGATACAGAAGAGTAGAGCTAGCCTGCAAAACTAAACTGGTTGTGGGAGAAAGCAGGGTGAGTTAGTGAGAAGCCATGTAGCCGTTTCTGCAGACAGAGGCACCGGAAAGTTGCTAGTAAATCACAAGCCGGGTGGTAAAATATTAAATAATGGAAATGGGTTAGTTTAAGATATAAGAGGTAGCTAGTAATAGGATTAAGCTATTGGCTAAACAGTGTTTTAAACAATATAGTTTCTGTGTGATTATTTCAGTTGCAAACAGTTGGGAATGAAGAAGAAGCCTCTGCCCACAAGTGGTCAGACCAGTCATAAGGAAATAAATGAATAATTTACAAGGTGACCGATTAGTCACTTACTTTAGAGGTGTAAGTATGAATTCTAGAAGATATAAATATTGTTAATCTTGGTAAATTGATGCAACATGAAATATTAATATTATTCTTCACAATATATGCATAAAACTACTTGATACATCTTTCTTCAAATAAGACCTTAGATGAAAACATAACCCTAGAACTTTTGATAATAATAAAAGCTACTTAGTGATCATTTTAGATTCTTTTCTTTACTTTCATTTATGAAATTTAACAACCTATTTTCATATGGAGGAAATATCCACTGGATTGTCTTATTCCTGACTTTCTCTTGAAGATATGCCATAGCAAGTTCCTTCCTCAGTTAATCAAAAAAGATCCAATTTCTTATTTTTCTGGCTCAGTAATTCAGGTAGGATAAACAGATGGTAAGGATTTGTCAAAACAAACAAACAAAAGCACCTTATTTCTAAGTGTGATGCCACCTGATGCCATGTTCTAGAAGCAGGTGTCCCATTACTGAGGAAACACCACAAGCAATATAAGACAGACAATGCCTTCCAAAGTTAAAATGGGATATTTTTAGGAATTAATACTTGCAATATATTTACTGTATTTATATGGCATTAATAAGGGGTATCTTGTTGGCAGGACAGGAAAAGACCAGAGTTAGTTCATGGGTGGAAAGAGGTACAGCTGGTAGGCTAAAGTCTACCACATTAAGAGGAAGAGACCTGGTTAGTCATCCTCATCAACTCAGACCATGAAACCCAAATATGGACAAGTTCAACAGAAATGCCTGCGTTAAAGTCCCAGAATCTGACAGTACTCCGGTACCTGCAAGTCCTAAACACAGGATAGATGATGCTTTTCTCTTAAAGCCAAAAGTGGGGAGAGAAACTGATAGAAATGGACTGACAAGGCACTTCCTCATGCTGAAGAGTCACTAAATTAGAAACCTGGAATGTGAGAACACTAAACACAATAGAGGAACTGGCTTGCTCATGTATGAACTACGTCACTTAAGGTGAGATGTCATTGGATTGGCAGAGTTGCACTGAACAGGAACACAAGAACTCATATCAAACAGATGCAAGTTATAAACTCAGATAGAGAGCGAAAACAAACAACAGGTCTAGCTTTAGTGCTATCCAGTTTGGCCAAAAAATGCATGCTTAGATACAAATCTATAAATGGCCAAATTAAATTAGCCAGATTTCAGACAACGACATATCCAGTAACTATCATACAGGCATATATGCCAACAGCACAGGCAGAAGAGGATGTCATCAACAGTATCTACACGGATCTACAGAATGAGGTCAGCAAGGCACAAAAGAATGACACACTAACTGTTATGGGTGACTTCAATGCATAAATGGGATCCGGAGAAAGAATGGATTACAGTACCATTAGAACATATGGATTCTGACAAGGGAATGATAGAATTATTAGACATCTGTCATGCAAATGATTTGTTCATATCCAACACAAAATTCAAGCAGGCCAAATGATTAAGATGCTAGACATGGGAATCCCCTGACAAATGCACATACAGCTAAACTGACTACATTCTGGTCAGCAAGAAAGTCTTATCTGGTATCCAAAACAGCAGATCATTTCCTAGTGATGACTTAGGGTCAGACCACCAGCTTGCTAGGGCTAACTTTCATGAAACTTAGGAGAGGCACACCAGGCAAGGCAAACCAGAAGATTGATTGTGAACAACTGATAAACACAGCTATAAGGAGAGAGTATAAGAGAATTTCTGAAAAAAATGGTCATTTATTAACACAATCAGGAGATAAAGAAAATATGTAGACAATACTTTGACACACTATACAATGACCCTAATGCTGCTAATGTAGACTACAATAAGAAACACTTCGGCAGCCACTTGAACACCAGAGATAAGGAATTATTAAATATTGATAGAGGTGAGATAGACGAAGCTATTAAGAGAGTGAAACACAGGAAGGCCTCAGGAGTGGATGTGCTAGAGGAGCTAAAGGTATTATAGACTCAGGGTCCAAGGTGCTTCTCAGACTATTCAAAGAGATATGGGAACATGAGTGATTCCATGGAATAGAAACACTCAGTCATAATTCACATATACAAGAAGAAGGACAAGCTGGACTGCTCAAATTACAGGAGTATTAGTTTGTTGTGCCATAGCAGTGAAATCTTCTCCTCCATATCCTGCAAAGGATCAAGGGCAGAGCAAAGGAAATCCCAACGAAGACCAAGTACAGATTTAGAGCTAACAGAAGCACAATTGATCAGATCTTCACTTTGAGGCAACTGGCAGGAAAATATGTAGAATTTGGAAAAGACTTATATGTCTGTTACATTAACTTCAGGAAAGTATTTGATAGCATTTGGAGAAAAAGACATTGGGGAAAAAATGAGGCTTTTTAGGTACCGAGAGAAAATCAAAAGAATATGAGAAAATGCCTATAAAGATACTTTTGCATCAGTCAAATCTGTGGAAAATTAAGTTTAAGACAATCATTGAAGTGTTGTAGTGATGTGTCATCTCACCACTACTCCTTAATGAATTCCTAGAATTAATAATAGCAACAGCCCTGGAGGATAAAGAGGTAGGTGTGCAGATAGGTAGTGTGCAAATCAATAACTTGTGTTCCATTAATGATACAACACTGCATGCTAAAAGTCCAAATGAGCTGCAGGTCATGGTAAATATAGTGGTGGAAGGAAGTGAAAACCTTTATATGAAAGTAAACATCGAGAAGACAGAGATGTAACACTTGGGAAGGGCTCAAAAAGATTTTAAATTTTTAATAAAGAATCAGAACGTCAAAAAACAGACAAACTATCTAGGGGGAAACCTCAGTTCAAAGGAAAAAATTGTTTCCGACTTAAAGAGGTGGATAGGAATAGTGAGGGCTGCATTCTAGGCACTAGGAGAAGTTTGGTCATCAAGAGATGTAATGACAGCAACAAAATTATGAGTCCATGAGACACTTGTCTGGAGTTGCCTTCTTTGCAACTCCGAAGCCTGGACAGTGAGACACTTCTCAGAACAGCCACTGAATGTGTTTGAGATGGCATGTCTCAGGAGGATTCTAGGCATGAAACAAAGAGATAGGCTGTACAACAATTACAGTTAAGAAACATCTCCACCTACAGAAGGAAGTAAACTTGGCAACAGCACTTGAAATACTTCAGTCATGTCATGAGAAAAAATGAAGGCAGATACCCCCCCCCCAAAAAAAAAGCTAAACAGCATAAAGGAAGATTGTGGAATCTTGGGTATGACAATAACACAAGCATCTAGGACTGCCCAAGATAGGAATAACTGGAGAACCATCATAAATGGGCTGCTCATGCATTCTTAAACATTGCCAGGGCATAAATGATGATGATGATGATGACATTAATACATCCAATTTCTTGGATTTTGTGAATGATCAAATCTGTAGACTTTTTGATTGCTAGGCAATGTCATCAGTGTCTTAATCACTTGTATCTAAATGTACCGAGCCAAGAAAATCTGTATCAAGGACACATTCCCTAGTGGTTTATAGACATACAGCTAGACAAATTAGGTCTTTAATTAAGTGGGAGAACTGGTCAACAGAATGCGCATCATTTTAGCACATCTATTGAGTAATTCAAATATAAATTCCACTGAAGTGTGGAAGCTATTTCAAACTTAGGTTTCAAATATAATTACCTTGTGAATTCGTCTTTACTATTTGGCTTTATTTTATTTTAAAGTTTATTATTTTTAGATATATTATGTATTTACTATAGGTCAAGTCCCCAAGGTTGATGGAGAAGTCTATAAACTTTGTTTTGACATTCAATTTCATGAGCTTTAATGAGAGAGCTAACATGGTGATTTGTAAACTTTATCTTCCATTGCTTTGGAAAATGAAATGTGTCATACATCTGAATTTCACACAAAACAAAAATATCAAGGCATTCATAACAAAACTAAACAAATAAACAATTGGAAGATACGTGCATCTGGTCAAATTTAAGTGGACAGTCTTTCTGCTTTGTACAAATAACTTTGGGATATAGTGATTTTCTGTCTCTCCTACTTTCTTCACAATTTTCCACAATAGGTGTGAACATTTGGACACATACCTTTCCACCCACTCCCACTCGGATACTATCATAATTATGCTTTTTGGTGGTGGCCTGTTGACTAAGATTCATACATTGTCTCATTTACATATGTGATGAGACATAGTTGACTCATTCAAAAACTAAGATATATATATATACATATGTATATATATATATATATATATGTGTGTGTGTGTGTGTGTGTGTGTGTGTGTGTGTGTGTGTGTGTCTTTCTTGTGCTACTTGGTGATGCCCAGTAGTTGAGGAGAGAGGTGTATACAAAGCAGACACCCGTACAAAATGACACAATAGGCTAGACAAATACAACATCTACAAAATGTGTGTTCTGGCCCCATTATACAAATTAACCCCTAAACTCATAAGCTTCAAAAACATAATTTTTCAACATTGTTGTGAGGACTTCATTTTGCTGTACATATAAAAATATTTAGAGAAAGATTTTTCACTTAGTGGGTGGAAAGTACTGCTATTTTCCTATAATACTGGAAATCACAGTAACTTTAATTTCATTTGCATATGCATATCTATATGCTATGGTCCACAGGAATCATGCAGTGAAATATTAGTTGATAGAGCAGAAGGCTGAACCACCAGAATGAATGCATTCTGATGGAGGTAAACCCAGTTCACAAGGCACTCAGCCTACCACCTTTTGCTTACTGACTGATTCTCACAGTGGATCTCTTATGGAGTCATAAGCAATCTCCCTTTGTGCAAGATTCAGCAGAGTATGGATTATTGTACACAGCTGTTTTCCATATTGGGTCATCCCTCCAACTCTGTGGGACTACCAGTGCAAAGTTCAGTCACATAGTCTAATCTCCACCTCCTTCCTTGAGATACATTAGAAGCCACCTACCTGAAACTATCTCCCATTTTGCAAGATATGCAGTCAGGAAAGGAGTCTTTCATATAGATCACAATGGGACCTTCAAAGATAAAGGAACGTCGAAGCTCAGAGAATTGCCTCTGTTTTGCTTACATGTATAAACTACAGAATAGGAGAACAGTAAGAGAAGAATAAAGAAACTGATGTAGAACAGTAACAAGAGGAGAATTCATTTCACCCTCAGATCTAAGTCCCAAGCTTGCTGTAAGTCTTCTTCTGGACCCTGAAGGGACACTGAGGCTGGTACTCAGACATCCCTGATTTTGTTTTTCTGCAGGGCCTGTCATTATCTGTCTTTGACTCAGACTATCACATAATGAAACATTCAGAGAGAGAGTTTAGGAGGGATAGGAAATTTTTCTTTACTTACCACCTGCATGCTCCGGCAACCTTGGGTTCTGCAGCAACCTTCTTGGTGAGATCTTGCTGTAGTCAACTGATTGGGAGACCTCCAGTATGTTCTCCCAGGAAAGCTGTCTCTGTTAGAACAATTCCAGACAAAAGCTACCTCTGTCCCCAGATAGTCTTGAAGATTATCTTTTTGTTCCCCTGAATTTCAAGCACCAAAATGTTGGGGGCCTGTGAGTGCCAGTCTGTTTCACCTCAGATTTCAGAAGAAGACTTACAGCTAGCGGGGAACTTAAATCTGAGGGAAAAATGAACTCTCCATCTATATGTGGATTTCTTGGTGTTTTAATTAATATTATAAATTGTAGCATATGTTAGTGGAATTTCCATTTAAAGCATAACTGTGTTTATTTTTCAACAATCATAAATTTATACCTTACCATAAAGTTCTAAAATATTCTATAATAAAAATATTGTTTGTCAAGGTGCTGATGAAACTTAAAACAGGAGCTAGATAGATACCTCGGCAGTTTAGAGCATTTCCAGCTATTGTCAAGGAAGGAATTTTGTTTCCCAGCATTCTTATGGTGGTCCACCACTGCGTATAACTCCACTTTCAATGAATCTGTGGCCCCTTTCTGAATAGATGTTTCTCAATAGATGTTACATGTTCTTTTTTAAAAAAAAAGTTATTTTTAAGAATAACAAATGTAAAAAGCAATGATATACATGTAGAAATGAATGTTTTTAAACATTGTAATCTTGCAAACTTCATTATAGAATGTTTCCATTACTTCAGCATTATAGTCTGCATGCCATATTCACTACCTATGATCTTCATCCATGATACTGAGTGCTCCTTTTCTATATACATAATAATATATTAAAAAATTCTGCTTGTAGGGTCTTATTTGATGACTGTTGGGAGCTTAACAGATTTCATATTATTTACCTTGCAATTTCTTACATAGGTATGATTTTCTCTAAACTTCTAAAATAACTTTCATATCCTATATCAATTATAAGTCATAAAGTCACTGAAAAGGTTTTGACCACAGTTTAATTGAGCATTTTTGCAATTTTAATCTTGCCTATAGCTTATGTTTTTAAACAGTTTTTTAACTGCCCATTACCTATAGCTTGATCTGGATTATTTCCCTGGGGGTCTATGTCACTTCCATCTTTTAATCTCTTTCAATTTTCAGTTCCTCTCAGTTACCTCTTTTTGGCCAGCCTTGGAAATTCATAAACATCAGTGTGAGCTCATTTGTATTCCTGTTTCCAAACATCAAATAAAGTCATCCATAAATTAATTTTATGAGCAATTAAGTTCTTCCAAGTCAATACCTTCTAAATTGATTTCTTTTTACAATCAAGACACAGTTTATATTCATTTTATGTCATTAGACACAGCCATCATATCTTTTGCTTTGGTTTCAATTCCTGTTTTTGGTTTCAGCTTTCTTTTTAAGTTTTTATTAGCTGTTGGAATTTTTTCTATCTTGCAGCATAGAGTTCACATGGTCTTTGACTAAAGCTATGCAGATAAAGGGCAAAAACTAAAGTGGATGAGCTTCAGATGAAGTTGTCAAAAAGAAGAAATCCACTGTCAAAATAGAGTCTTAGCAGGATATTGCAATGCTGAAAAGGAAAGCAAATAAACACAAAAAAGCAGTTCATAGAGCTTATCAGAAGATACCATCATCGATATCATTAGAGCTTGAGAGCTTGTAAAGGCCACAGCTATGGAATGAAAGTGTGAAGATATGGGATTCACACGTTTGGTGATTCATTTTCCATTATTGGTACTATAACATAGTATTTTAGGTTAGGCATTTTGTAAATAACTGAAATTGATTAATCGTAGTTCTTGAAGCTAAGATGACTAAGAACTGTTATGTCTGGTACATCTGGAGTTCTCATGGAATATATTGGCACCTTCATTGTCTACTCACAGGACAGGAGGAGAAACAAGCAATGATCTGCTAGAGATTCTTTTCTAGAGACACTAATATCATCCTTGAAGACTTAAATCTCACACTATAGTGACAAATGAGGTGCTTTTGTGCCTGCTTTTTGGAAGACTTAAACAAAAGGGCATGATACTATCACAAAATACATAGGATTATTTAAAAAATTCGGAATTTTGGATGAAAAAATCTATTATATTTAAAGTTCAATATTATTTCCATGAAGAAATGATACTAGTTGGAGTATTTAGTCCTGAATTGAATTGAAATTATTTTTATTTGTTTCTCTTGTCTGTTCTAAATGTACATACTAGACAAAAAACATTGTTTTAATGTCAAGCACCATGCCTTATGGACAAGGGCTATAGAAACCTTTCTGTCCTCTGAGATGTTACAGGACAAGCCCAGTCTACTATAAGATTTGTAAGTGGAGATATTTCTCAGTCTTGCCTGGCCCCACTGGACCAGTTGCTGTCTGCCCACTCATCCCTGCATCAGCTTATATGATAACCACTCAGAGGCTTAATATTAATTGTTATTGTTTGGTAAATGGCTTAGGCTAACTATCACATTTAAATTAACCCATTTCTACTAATTTATGTATTGCCACATGGTCATGGACTACTGGGTTCTCCCTGGCATCTAATTCCTTCAGCAGCTACATGGAATCCCCTTGACTCCACCTTCTTTCTCTCTGTGTCTTTGTTTGTATTGTCTGCATAGCTCTATTTTGCCTGGCTGTTGTTCAAAACAGCTTTATTCAGCAACTTATGAGAATGACATATATTCATAACCTATAGAAGGAATCCTACATCAAAGGTTAGAACATTTGAACAATATTGTAGCTTTTCCACCCCTCACCTGCCCTGTTTTTTTAGAAGCACAGTGCATCCAGACTCATATGCTGTTCATCTGCTTTCAGGAAGTTGTTGATAGTTTCAGGTTAAGACTTGAGTCTAGTTGAAAAAGCTAACCTGGAAAGAAGCTGTTTGTTTAGAAAGAAATAGTTCATAAAGTTCTATTATGGTCTCAGCAGCAACCCTTACAAATGCGCTTCTCTGACTTAAATTACTATATTTAATTCACAAAGCATTATTTCCTTTACACTACTAGTTTCATTTTATATATTCCAAGTGTTTATTTTCATTTCAGTAGCTTTGTGCAGTCCCAATTTAGGGAATGAAGCTTCATACATTATATAAAATTCTATTCCTACCTCAGAACCAATCACCTCTAAAAGTGTATGTTTATTTTGGCTTAAAGGCTAAAAGAAAGATTTCAGGAGTAGTATAAGAAAGAAAGAAAGAAAGAAAGAAAGAAAGAAAGAAAGAAAGAAAGAAAGAAAGAAAGAAAGAAAGAAATAGAGGGAAAGAGGAGGGAGGAAGGGAAAGAAGAAAGGAAGGAAGAAGGTATGGGAGTGTCATATATCAAACTGTTGATTTCATTGGTTAAGCAATAAAGAAACTGCTTGGCTGGCCCTCATAGGTTAAAACATAGATGGGAGGAGTAAACAGAACGGAAGGCTGGGAGAAAGAAGCTTAGTCAGTGAGTCACCATGATTCTCCCACTCCAGGCAGATGCAGGTTAAGATCATTCCTGGTAAGCCAGCTCTTGGGCTACATAGATTTTTAGAAATGGGCTAGTCCAGGTGCGAGAGTTAGCCGAGAAAAGGCTAGATATAATGGGCCAAGCGGTGTTTAAAAGAATACAGTTTCCATGTAAGTATTTCGGTGCATAAGCTAGAGCTAGCCATGTGGGCTGCCAGGTGCCAGGGACGCAACCCCGCCGCTCCTATTACAACAGAGTGGCGCCCTACGTGATGGACTAAATCCACTTAAAAACCAGAGAGAGCTTAATTTTAAACAGAGAAAAAAACAGAGTTTAACACAGATTTTTGCTGTTTGTTGGTGGCATGCTGTAGAAAGATTTCCTGATTCGACATCAGCAGCAGAAAAAAACGCTGCGTCATTTTAAAGTGCGGCTTCTTGGGGCTGTGCTGCCAGCGTGAACTCTGGTTTTAAAGCATTTCAATGGATTTTATGATGAAAAGAATTTCTGTGCTGCACACTCAGTCTCAGAATTAAAGTGCTGAGTGCCGCTCCTACCTGGCAGCCCCAGAGCTAGCACAAAATGGTACGTCCTTCATTTTGAAATTTTCCTGACTCAGCAG
>NW_004949107.1:2147933-2155713 GCF_000317375.1 Microtus ochrogaster
AAGAAGGAAAAGAAAAGAAAGGGAGAAAGAGATTTTTTTTTCTAAAAAAGCCCAGGAAAGGACTAGCTAGGATTCCAATTCCATATGTTCATTTATTTTGATTTCAAGCTATTCTGTTACTAAATGTGTTCAAGATGTACTACTGAATCAAGAATTTTTGGTCGACTTCCCATATTTATGAAAATTTGGATTCATTTCCTTCCATTGGGTTGCCTTCTCAAGCCTCAATATGAGGGCCTCTTGGAGGAGGGTTTACTTGTTGGTCCCAGCCGCCCAGAACCAAAATAATCACAGAGAAACTATTAATTAAAAGACTGCTTGGCCTATTAGCTCTAGCTTCTAATTGGATAACTCTTACATCTTAATTTAACCCATTTCTATTAATCAGTATTTAACCACGAGGTCATGGTCTACCAGCAAAGTTTCAGAATATCTACCTCCGGCCAAGGATCCATGGCATCTCCCTGACAGTTTCCTTCTCCCAGCATTCAGTTCTGTCTTCCCTGCCTCCATAAGTTCTGCCCTATCAACAGGCCAAGGCAATTTCTTTATTCATTAATCAAGAAAAACAACACATAGACATGACCTCCCACACCAAGGGTCTTCGCCTTGTGTTATTGTATCTTGTTTTGTCATGGTTTGTTGGTCTCTTGGAGTCTTGCTCTTTTCTGAAGGAAAATGGAGGAAGAGTGGATCTGGGGGAGAGAGGACTTGTGGGGTATTTGGGAGGAGTGGAGCAAGAGGAAACTGTGGTCTGATATTATCATATGAGAGAACAATCTATTTTTTTTTCATTTTCAAAAAGCTGGTGAATAATTCATTAGAATAGGAGACAGTTGTTTGGAACCTCTTCCAACATTCTTATGGGTAATATTTTTTCTCCCTTTCACTACTACCACCTTCATCCCCTTCTCCCCTCTTCCCCAGATCCATTTCACCTTCATTTATCTTCAGAAAAGAGCAGACCTCCCAGGGATATCAACTGAACATGGCAGAATAAGGTACACTAAGTTGAGCCTAGACGAGATAACAAGAGGAGTAAGAGAATACCAAGAGCAAGCAAAAGTGTCAGAGACACGCCCTACTTCCATTATTAAAAGTTCTGCAGAAATTCCAAGCTACATACCTATCATATGTATGCAGGAGACCCAGTTCAGACCCATGCTGATTCCGTGATTGTTGCTTCAGTCTGTGTGAACCTCTATGAGTCCTGCTTAGTTGATTCTGTGGGCCATGCTCTCATGTTTTGAATTAAAAAAAAATAAAGAAAGAGATAGAAATAATGAAAGGAAAGAAGGAAGAAGAAACAAAGAGAGAGAGGAAGAAAGAAAGAAAGAATGAAAGAAAGAAAGACAGAAAGAAAGAAAGAAAGAAAGAAAGAAAGAAAGAAAGAAAGAAAGAAAGAAAGAAAGAAAGAAAGAAGAAAGATGCTTATGCCAGGTCAGGAATTCCTATAGGATCCTAGGCTAATGCCATAAGTAATTTTGATTCAAATTATGTTATATGAACATTTATAAAACAGTTCTAATATTTTTCTTGTTCAGCAACAATTAAGTAATTTGCACTTAAGTAGTAAGAATACAGGGGTATGAGATAAACAGGTTGGGTTTTTCAAAGTTTTAGCAAATGTCATTATACTGGATTTCTAAAAAGAAACTTAAGTATTGAAGAACAAGATAGTGGGTTTCGTCAAGAGCTTGAAAACCTGAAATTTATATCTTTAGGTGTAGAGTGGGTAAATGAGCTCCATGTGGAAGCACAAGTCGAGTTTTGAAATACTTCTTATCAGAATAGAGGTTCCCTTCTGTCTTTGCTTTTAATTTTTATCTGTAAAAGAGCATTACATGGCATTATTTAATGAATTAAGTAACACACACATATTAGATTACATAGTTCCTATTTTCTATACATAATCCCTCAAAAAGTTTTAAATTCTATTATATTATCATGCATGGAGTATACCACTACAGACAGTATAAATGAACACAAGTTTATACTAATAGATTCAATAATCAGATAATATAAGGCTTCATAATATTCTTAAGGATATTGTTAAAATTTAATAATGTCTAACACATTATTGAAATTTTGTTTAAAATTAACCTTTTATTTAGAATTAGCTAATTAAAATTTAATTTAATTAAAATTAAATTAATATTTGTTTAAGAATAAGATTTTGTTTCTCTGTATTACTTCCCAAACAGCCAACTTAAAACCAAGTAAATTTATGCCAAAATAAAAGAGAAAGGACTGGGTTTGGTACTTTATCATGGAAAGCTCTGTCTGTGAACCGCTGCAGTTGAAATGTTCCTCCCACACTCGATCCTATCTTTCTCTACACTACTCATATTGAATAATGGAGGGCGTGGTTTCAGAAATGGAATAGGTACATCCCAGGGTAAAGAGCAGAAGATCATGCAGTGTCTCCAGGATGACAAGGGATGACAGTGAAGATGGACAGTGAAAGACCCAGCTTTTAAAGCTGATTAAACAACAAAAATTGGAGAACACTATTAAATAATGTATTGACACATTTGGTTTGCTGACAGAGCAGTAAAGTATGCTGTACACTATGATGAAACTAATTTTTGAGACCTATGTTCCTGGAAAATCAAAGGAAATTTTTCTTGAGAAGAAGCCATTAAAGATTAAACACAGTGGACTTTGCAGAGCAGCAAGAGTGTCAAGAATGAATGTTCTAGCAGGGTCTTTGCAGTTCGTCACAATATTTGACATTTTAGAATAGATTAAAATAATGGTTAGTCTGGTGGGCATTTTGGCAAATCATTCAACAAACAAGTAAAACTAGATAAAACTTATATATCTACCAAATACTGTATAAACACTCACTGTAACATCAGCTATAGTTCTAGTGTTATTATTTCTATATGATATTTCTATAATAGTTATGCAAAAGAGGTCATAGAAAGCACACTATAGACTGATAAAATGAATCTTGAGAAACATGTGAAGTTTAATTAGATTTATTTGATGTCATTCTATGCTCTGGTAAATCGAACTTCCACTCATGGAATGCTCTTGCCAGGGGTCATTAATTCCTGAAGTTTCTCTCATGAAAGCAAGGAGGCAAATACACCCACACATAGTCAGACAAAGTTGTTTCCTGAAGTGATTTTTGTTCTTTTTGTTGTTGTTGCTGTTATCTAAAAGATAAAACTTGGCTGAAGATGAGAGTGTAGAGCTAAGCCACTATTAGCCATAGAAGCCAGGCAGTGATGGTAAAAATCTTGAATCCCAGCACAGGGGAAGCAGAGAAAGATGGATTTCTGTAAGTTCAAGGCCATCCTGGGCTACACAAGATTGATCCAGCATAAAAGAGAATCAAAGCCATGCGGTGATAATTTACAGCTTAAATTTCAGTTCTTGGGAGTCACATGACTTTAATCTCAGCACTAGTTGGGTAGAGACAGGGAGGGATATGACTGAACAGATAGAGGAATATAAGGCAGGAAATTACAGGATCTTACTGCATTCTTTCTGAAGTTTCATAGTGATGGTATTTAGTCTGAGGACTTGTAGAGACAGGATACTCCATTCAGTCTGAGAATTTTGTAGAGGTAAGAGATAAAGGCTACCTAGTTTGTTTCTCTCATCTTTCTGCTTTCAATCCCTAATATCTGATTCTGTGTTTTTATTATTAAGACAAATTAAAATTCCCACTGCAGTCCCCACTACTTGTTCAGAGATATTCTAGACATATCAGTAACTGTCGCAATTGTCCCTTTCAGATTAGTGTTTTACCAATCAGATTGCCCACTTCTTTCCAGGTCTGAACTGTCCCATCCATATTACTCTACAAATATCCATACAACATCAAGGGTACCTCTCATTTAAGAATTAGAAATAGTTCCCCATTTTTATCTTTCTTAAAAAGAGGAGAATCTTTTGTGTTAAAAATTAAATATAAATAATTCATTTCATTGCACCGTTTTAAAGAAATACTTGAATTTTGCAAGTGTATTTGCTTATACATTTTTACTCAAGACTTTTCTTCAGTTCTTTCTACTCTGATTTGCAAATTATAAATTAATAATGTCATAATAACTTTTTTCTTAATCTTCCAGATATTAGAGAAATCATCAGATCATTCCTTTTCCTCTCTATAACTTGTTGTTTTGGTTGCTGAACTGGTTAAATATTAGCTTTCACATTTTTATAAGAAAAACTCAGTTGGCAACATTCTGATGGTGACCTCTACATTTTAATCTAGGTTCTAAACTTGCTATTTAACAGACCTACAGGTCTACAGTTTAACAGACCTCTAGCCTTGTTGTCTACATTGTCTTAACTCTTGTAGCACTTACAACTGGCATTGATCATGGGTATATTAGGGAACATATATCTCTTTTTTCATATTAAACCTCATACTAACAAATATTGAGCAAAATAACCAAGAATTTGCTATTGTTGAAATTCCTTGCCTTGTTGGAGTAACAGATTTCTTGTAGGTAAAGCTTTCCATAGAGGCATCATTTTGTCTGGTTGTAGAAAAATCTGCAATTGGTGCCTATAGATGAGTACTGGGATTCTGCCCTTATTGTCACAATATTAACTAAGTCATTTTCTTAAAGAATGTGAATTTCTTTGAGTTTCTCCCCATTTAATTTAACGTTAGCTGTCGGCTTGCTGTATATTGCTTTTATTATATTTAGGAATGAACTTGTATCCCTAATCTCTCCAAGACCTTTATCATAAAAGGGTGTTGAATTTTGTCAAATGCCTTTTCAGCATCTAATGAAATGATCATATGGTTTTTGATTCTACTGCATGGACTGGCTTTGTGGGAGCCTGATTTGTTTCGATGCTCACCTTCCTAGACCTGGATGGAGGGGGGAGGACCTTGGACTTTTCACGGGGCAGAGCACCCTGACTGCTTTTAGGACTGGAGAGGGAGGGGGAGTGGGAGTCAGGGAAGGGAAATTAGAGTGGGAAGTAGGTGGACATTTTTAATAAATAAGAAAATTAAAAGTTTGGAAACAAAAAAAAAACAAAACAAAAAAGAATGTGAATTTCTTTCATTTGTTAAAAATATTGTTGATGCCATCTAACATAAGGATTATACATAACAAGTATTTACTGTAATTGTTTTTATTAATGGTTACTAAACATTAGTAAAATACATAATGCAATGGAAAATACAGTTCTTTAGGCATTTATGTTTTCGGTGGTGTATAAGTTTATGGAGGTACTGGTGCTCTTGTGAATGCTTTGGTCAGATTACATGAGGTGTCATTTTTTTTGGAATTTCTGTTTCTGGGCTCTAACAGCTTCTGGGGAGTTAGTGAGAAAGTGTGTAGTCAATAACATAGACCCTGGTGGTCAGGTAAGAAACAAACAGCAGACTTGTTTACTCAGGAATGGAGAGAGGCTTTTATATCCTCCTCCCATCACTCAGGCTGTGTTCCAATCTGCTGACATCGTGTGGTCACTCCTCATTGGCTACACATGTTCAGTACTTCTGATAGTGCCTGTTGCTAGGCCATCAGGCAGACAACAGATTGACTCATCTCTTGGCTTTGGAGGCCTTAACTTCCCATATTTTCTGCCTTTTTAATTTATTACATGGGAACTCAGTGAGAGTCAGAGTTCTTTACTCAGATCTTGTTGACACAGGAGGGCTCAGCGACTGTACTGTGCCTGGCTTAAGCTGGCCTGCCAAACAAGCTCTACCCATCATTGACAATCAGCCCTCAAAGAGCACTTATTACTGTAGAGCTGACAGGGTGGGGAGACTAGGCAGTAGTCTTTTGAATTTCAGATGAGCATAACCTCCTCTGGAAGACTGCAAGAAGGATGACTAAGAGCCAATAACACCTGAAAGTCACCTTAGTTGCTGTCTGCTGCTGTTGAGTATTCTTTAGGAGACATCCAAGGAGAATAAGGATTAAGAATACCACCCCACAAATTAAGGCATATGTGAGCATTTAGGAGTGAGGGATCAAATAGCCTTTTTAGATTATGACAAACTTTTTCAGAAAATGAAGAGTCAAAGGCCATAACCTCTGCCCCTATCTGATGTAATTGAAAAAAATGTGTTAACTATAATAAATAATATTGAATCTTACTTGACCATGACCATGGGTTCTTAATATATTTAGCCAGCTCTCAGCTGGCTGAACTAACATTCCTCATCTCAAAAGGAGTCATACAAAATGAGGAAAATAAGAGACACAATTGAGTCCAATGAAGGTATTTAAAGTGCCAATTTCTTCCTCTAATAGTAAATCAATTTGTTCTGGAGGGGTCAGTGAGAACAAGAAGGGGGATATATATATATATATATATTCTTCCTCTAATAGTAAATCAATTTGTTCTGGAGGGGTCAGTGAGAACAAGAAAGGGGAATATATATATATTACCCATCCTGGTTATTCCCTCTATTTAGAAGCAGGCTGACTCATAGCTGGAAGCACATCTCTGTCAGGACCCATATTGGCATTGTAGCAGTCTGATGAAAACCACAAGTATAACTTTTCCCATGAGTTAGCAAGGTAGCACACAGCTGCTATGGAAGTGAGAAAGGATCTCTCCATCTCACCAGAGTCAAAGGTATGTTCTTTGGCAGAGATCCCCAGTGTTTGTAGGTGGGGCTAAACTCCCACCCATCAAAAATAAAGAAGTTCATATAGAGAAGGACTTCTTTAAGGCCAGATGATGACCCTATACATTTATTGAATTGTTGAGAGGCATAAGCAGGGACATTGTTAGTCTTAGGTGCCCAAGGTACACCCATAACTACCATGGTCCTCTGAGAGCCTTGATAGCATTAACACCTTTCTCCACAGAGAGGGAAAGGACAAAAAAAAAAGGAGGAACGGGTATCTATTATCACATGAACATATTTAAGATTGCCAAAAGGGGCATAGTGTGTAACATTCATCTGCCAGATGGCATGAGATAACAAGCCCCAGGATTCACACCTGCACACTGAAGCAGACCTAAGTGGACAAAGGAGGCACAAGTGGCACATGCCCAAGACAAATGTTTACCTTGGGAAGTTGGTAATTTTGGAAGAAGTCTATGCAAATTCTTTGGAGACAAATGGAACTCCTGGTGAAGAGCTCAGGCTCGCTCTAGGAGATCCTTACTGGCTCTTAATATGATGGTATCTGTGACCTCATTTCCTTGAGTCAATATTTCAGGTAATTTAGAGTGAGATCTAATATATGACAGGTACCAGGGCTCAGTCCTCTGATTTAAGACATCTTGTAATAGCAGCATAGGGCTGGTAATGGGAATCAGTGAATCTTTGACTCGAGAAAAGGCAAGCACATGAACTGCCTGTCCAGCATACTGAGTGTCAAAAGAATAGATGTTAACAAGCTTGATCTGGAACTCCACTAGAACCTTGAAGAAGACCAATAGCTCACCTAATTCAATGAAACCAGGTTTGGTGATGAAATATGTAACATCTTTGGAGACAGGACAATGTATAAGAATGACATATCTATTTTTATTGGAATCTGTAAACATCAGGGTTGTGTGAGGGATGGCAGTGGAGGAGGGGACTGCATGGGGTTGTATATTTATTTGAAGTGTAGGGGTCCCTGCTAAGATCTTGATTTTTGGCAAGTGATTGTTAATAGTTCCTGTGAATCCTGTATCCATTTCCTAGAATGAGATATGTCTGCCCTGAGGGACTGAGTATTCTTTAAAGAAAAGTGAAAGGCAAGCTTATCTTGTTCTCATCCACATGTTCTCTGTGCATGGGTTCACGTTTTAAGGCAAGTTGGAAGAACTGGGTAGTAATTGGAGCGGC